>NC_064285.1:1368209-1380080 GCF_019186545.1 Solanum stenotomum | reverse complement strand
TCTTTTTCCTCCCTAACTGTAGGACACATCTTCTTGCTCAACTTCATATGACCAGCAAGAGGTGTACTAACAGGCTTAGCATTTTTCATATTGAAGCGCTCTAGTACACGTTCAATGTACTTCTTCTGTGACAAATAAATCTTCCTTTCATCTCTGAGACGAGTAATTCTCATGCCCAAAATTTGCTTGACATGACCCAAGTCTTTCATAGCAAAAGACTTACGCAACTCTTTCTTCAACTCGTCAATCTTGGAAGTATTCTTGCCCACAATCAACATATCATCCACATACAACAAGAGGATGATAAAATCATTGCCAGAAAATTTTTGTACAAATACACAGTGATCTGAAGAAGTCTTCTTATAGCCTTGCTCCCCCATGACAGATTCAAATTTCTTGTACCACTGTCTAGGAGCTTGCTTTAGGCCATAAAGACTCTTTTTGAGTTTGCACACAAAATTTTCTTTACCTTCTACTTTGAAACCCTCGGGTTGTTCCATATAAATTTCTTCTTCTAGGTCACCGTGAAGGAAAGCCGTCTTCACATCCATCTGCTCAATCTCTAAATTAAGACTAGCAGCCAAACCTTGAACTGTACGAATCGAGGACATTTTCACAACAGGAGAAAATATCTCGTCAAAGTCAATACCCTTCCTTTGACCAAATCCCTTAACAACCAATCTAGCTTTGTACCTTGGCTTCAAGTTGTGTTCTTCAACCTTAACTTTGAACACCCACTTGTTCTTCAAAGCTCTCATGCCCTTGGGCAATTTTACCAACTCATAAGTGTGGTTCTCATGCAAAGATTTCATCTCATCTTGCACGGCTTCAATCCATTGATCCTTGTGCTCATCTTCCATAGCCTCCTCGTAACATTCAGGTTCTCCCCCATTAGTGAGTAACACATACTCATTAGGTGAATAACGAGAGGAAGGAACCCGTTGTCTTGTGGACCTCCTAAATGGAATATTTGAATCGTCCACAACTTCATGAGCAGGAGGATCATCAATAACAATATCATTGTTATTATCAACATCAACATGTTGATTCGATACATGATTATGGGCATCACCATGATCATCAAGCCCAATAACATCATGCATACTTGTGTGAGGAACTTTATCTAGATGAACTATGCCATCAAAACTTGAAGATTCTAGCTTCTCCGCTTTGTCAATATCTTCAATTGTTAGATTCTCCATGAAAATAATATCACGGCTTCTCACAAGTTTCTTCTCAATTGGATCATATAGCCTGTAACCAAATTCATTGAGGCCATATCCAACAAAGATGCACTGTCTTGTCTTGGCATCTAACTTTGACCTCTCATCTTTCGGCACATGTACAAAAGCTTTGCAACCAAATACTCTCAAATGGTCATAGGAAACATCCTTTCCATACCAAACACTATTTGGTACATCACTTTGCAAAGCAACAACAGGGGATAGATTAATAACATGTGCAGTGGTCAATAAAGCCTCACCCCAAAATGAGCTCGGCAATTTTGCTTCAGAAAGCAAACATCTAACTCTTTCCATCAAGGTCCTGTTCATCCTCTCAGCCAAACCATTTAGCTGAGGAGTCTTCGGAGGAGTCTTCTGGTGTCTAATGCCTTGATGCTTGCAGTATTCGTCAAATGGTCCACAATATTCACCACCATTATCAGTACGAATACATTTTAGTTTCTTTCCAGTTTCTCTTTCAACTGAAGCCTGAAACTGCTTGAAGACACCTAACACTTGGTCTTTAGTCTTCAAGACATAGACCCAAAGTTTTCTCGAGCAGTCGTCAATAAAAGTGACAAAGTAGAATGCACCACCCAATGTCTTTGTCTTCATTAGACCGCATAAATCAGAGTGCACCAATTCAAGCAACTCTGTCTTTCTTGAAGGAGGGTAGGACTTAAAAGAAACTCTATTTTGTTTACCAGCCAAGCAGTGCTCACACTTTTCTAATTTAGCACTTTTGAAATTTAACAATAATTTCTTTTTGGCTAGAACATTAAGTCCTTTCTCGCTGATGTGGCTAAGCCTCTTGTGCCATAACGTTAAAGAGTTATCGCTCTCAACTGCATTCACCATATCAACACAAGCAGAAGCCGTAGTCCAGTATAGACCACGACGTTTGTTACCACGAGCCACAACCAAGGAACCCTTAATGAGTTTCCATTTTCCATCACCGTTGGTACTGACGTATCCTTCATCATCCAAAACACCAACAGAAATCAGGTGCAGACGAACATCAGGAGCATGTTTCACATTGTTCAAAACTAGTTTAGTTCTCACACTAGTTTTCAAACAAATTATACCAATACCAACCACCTTAGAAATAGTCTCATTACCCATACTCAAGGTTCCAAAATCACCAGGAGTATAGGAAGAGAAAAAATCCTTCCTTGATGTCACGTGAGAAGCGGCACCAGTGTCCACAACCCAGCTTGACTCATCACAAATAATATTTATCATATCCGCATCAAGGACAGTAACAAGATCTTCGGTGGTGACGGTGGCTAGGCAATTTTCATTGCCATCTTCTTTAGTTTCCTCTTTGTTTTTGTTCTCCCTCTTCAACTTTCTGCAGAACTTCTTTGTGTGCCCTTTCATGCCACAATGATAGCACTCAATATCCTTAAGTCTGCCTCTGGATTTGCTCCTATTTTGTTCTCTATTTTGAGAACCACGAGTTTTGTTTCTCCCCCTGGAGCCAGTTATCAGGACATCCGACGAAGAAGAACCTTGAGATTTTCTTCTCATCTCTTCGTTCAAGACACTACTCTTGGCAGAATCCATTGAGATCACACCATCCGGAGCAGAATTTGACAATGAAGTTCTAAATGTTTCCCAAGAGTGTGGTAGGGAACCAAGTAAAAGCAAACCTTGAATTTCTTCATCAAATTTAATGCCCATAGCAGATAACTGGTTCATGATCCCCTGAAAATTATTCAAATGGTCTGTCATCGGAGAACCATCATGATACTTTAAACTCAACATCTGCTTTATTAAGAACATTTTATTGTTGCCAGTTTTCCGAGCATACAAACTTTCAAGATGCTCCCATAGGGTTCGAGCATGTGTCTCCCCAGAAATATGGTTCAACACATTATCGTCAACCCATTACCTAATGAATCCACAAACCTGTCTATGCAACAAATTCCACTCTTCATCTGTTTTATTATCAGGCTTTACAGTGGCAAAGACTGGTTGATAAAAATTCTTGACATAAAGCAGATCTTTCATTTTTCCCTTCCAAATGGCATAATTAACACCATTTAAAGTACCATTCTACTTGTGTTGGCTTCCATCGTTTTCCCCCCCAAATATAGTTATTGCAAACCAAAGTAAATCTTTTCTGATGTGGAAGTTCAGACTGTGCTGCAACCACAGAGCATACTCAGATAAAACCTTGGCTCTGATACCAGTTTGTTGGGAAAAAACGGACAAGCACAAAAATATATATGGTAAAAGTAATGGAAATAAAATGGGAAAATAATGACACCAAGAATTTTACGTGGAAACCCTTCTAAATAAGGAAAAAACCACGAGCCAAGAGGAGCAACTGATATCACTATAGTAAGAAATTTTACACTGTGTAGTCACGAATACAATACTCAAAGTGACTACTACACACTCAAAAGGAATAACATTGTTTTGATTTCCACCCTACTAAAATATCGCTCACACTCTATTTTTCTTCACAGACTATTTTCTTATATAGTCTATGGAAACCTCACAGCTCTCTAAATATTTTACTCTCTCTGTGAAATTGGTGTGTCTCAAATGAGGAGCCGAAGAGCTCCTTTTATAGATGCAATTGCATTGCACTATTCAAAAATCATGCCACCGAAAAATTTGCATTGCTGCAAATTTTGTTGACAAAAGAAAAAGGTTTGCAGCTATTGTTGACAAACAAATTCAGCCCTCATTTTCTTTACAACAATTGTAGCTGCAATTGTTGACCCAAAAAAATTCATGGGATGGACCCCACAAATTGTGTATATCAAAGCACTAATTTTGTGTAGCCTTTCAATCTTGGAGAGACTAATTCATCAGCATTAAACCGAGAAAACGAAAAAAACTGCAATTTTGTTGTATTGGAGATAGATATAGAGAGAGTATACCTTTGATATTGGCCAAAGTTCCACAAGCCAACTTTTGCGTAAACAAAGCACAATGAGTTGTGATGGTTCAAAGCTCTCTGGCAATGAAACTGAAGGATACCCCGGCCAATCAATAAACTGTAGACTTGAAGGAAGATAAGTGATAGCGCAGTTTGAGCTAAACGTTCCATCACCAATTATGAGTATTTTTAAGCTTTGCATCCTCCTGAAAATATTGCTATAATTGACAAGATCATCTTCAAAATAGAAATCTTTTGGGATACATAGGCTTTCCACCTTTTCTGTTATCTGTATAGAATGAAGCATATATTTAATTGCTAACAAATAAAAATGGGACAAGAAAATTAACAGAACCTAGAGCTTACGAAATTATTAATTACATTAAATATTGCTTACCAACTTTCCTTTAAAAAGGTCAGAAACTTCCTCGGGAAGCCGTATTCTGCTGTTAGCGTACTCTTCCCGTATGACATTTTCACCCATTTCTCTTATCATATTATGCATCACGATTCTATTATTCAGGTCGATGGATAACAGCGATTTTTCGATGAGGTGATCCATTATCAGTACAAAACCATGACTCACGTCTCTTAGTACTAGTTCCACATAAAGACAAAAATTATAACCACCACAATATGCAATATCTAGAAATAATTCCTTCTCATCTTTGTCCAGACCATCAAAACTAAGCCTAAGCTTTCCTAGAATGTCATTGAGCGGGATTCTCTTCAGCCGATCAATCATGTCTCTCCACTGCTCTTTGTCTCGTTTGTAAAAAGAACGACCCAAAACTTTAAGAGCTAAAGGGAGTCCACCAGCATGGTTCACCACTTGTCTTGAAAGTTCCATAAAATCTTCTTTTGGTGATTTTTCTCTAAACGCATGTCTACTGAACAATTCAAGTGCTTCATCCTCAGATAATAGTTGGACTTTGTACACGTTATCCCCAACATGATTGATTAACAAGTGCTTGTCTCTTGCTGTTAAAATAATTCTGCTACCCATACCAAACCACTCTGGCCCTCCAACTAAGAATTCCAACTGTTCTCGATGGTTTACATCATCGATGATGAACAGAACTTTCTTCCAGCGAAGCATATTCTTTAAAATAATCACCCCTTCGTGTTCACTAGTCAGAGTCATCTTTTCACCCAAGAGCTTGCAAATGACAACCTGTGCTAGCCATGTTAATCCATTTTTCTGATGAAGTGTTCCAACATCACCAAGAAAACAATCAGCTTCAAACCGATGACGGTATCTTTGATACAGAACACTTGCAATTTCTGTCTTGCCGATGCCGCTCATACCCCAAATCCCAATAGAGCGAACATCATTTGATTCCATATCTAATAATGAGGTTACTTTCTCAACCTGAGATTTCATACCCACTAAGCTTTCCGGTAAAGGAGAGATAACTTGAAATGACTTAGGAAATATGTTATCAACTAGCTTCTTGATGCACTCTGCCTCATCCCTATATTACAGTGAAAATAATCTCAGAGTAAATAAAAGAAAAGCCTTGTCTTAGACTAATATCTAAAACAATCACATACTACTGTCATAAAGGTAGTTTAAATCAACTATTATGAATTATAACATTTTAAAGGGAAAATGCACAAGTATCCCCCTAGACTATGACCAAAATTTCAGAAAAACACCTTAACTAAACTAAGGTCCTATTACCCCCTGAACCCATTTTTTTTTGTAATTTTATGCACCTTTTTGGCTTACGTGGTATCCAATTATCTCTCACGCGCCTCAATTGCGTGGAGTCACGGAGTGTGCCACGTAAGACAAAAGGTGTCCAAAATTACAAAAAAAATAAGTTCAGGGGGTAATAGGACCTTATTTTAGTTAAGGTGTGCCAATGGGATTTCGGTCATAGTCTAGGGGGGTACTTTTGCCTTATCCCCATTTTAAAATCTAATTACATCATCAAACAACCATATACCTCTCTGTTTTTCCTAGGATATCTGTTCCTTTTTTGGTAAATGTATAGATGATGATTGTGTGGTGTTGTAGATAAACTTTGGTCCTTTTCCTCTTGATAAAGAGAAGCCCGATATAATTAAAAAAAAAAAAGGCTTACTTGAAATTATGTAAATGATAGCCTGATATTTTCCCTGCCTCCACAAATGCACCCCTCCATCTTTGAACCTTCTCCATATCATCTTTGTAATTTACCTCGTGTTGGGAAAATGAATCAGCGAAAGGGGGATTTTGATGGCGTACATCTGATGGACTCACATCATAGAAGACTGGAATCACAATCTGCTCCAATTCCTTTTTACACTTTATGATGTGTGCAAGCTCCTCTAAACACCATCTTGACGATGCATAGCTTTTTGAAAATATTACGACAGCGAATCTGGCCTCTTCTATGGCTTTTAAAAGTTCAGCAGAAATTGATTTTCCCGTTTCCAACCGCTCATCGTCTTTGAAAGCGTGGATTCCTCTTTGTTCTAGAGCATTATAGAGATGACTCACAAAGGTTCTACGCGTATCTTCACCTCTAAAACTCAAAAAGATATCGTACTTGCAAACTTTGGAAGAAGAAGCATGAGACATTGTTGAAGAATATTGCTAAATACTAACAGGCAAGTTCTCAGCTTTGGGTATATATTTGTTGTGCTGATTAATGAGAAATATTTGAAGCCTAATTGGAAAAATTGTTGTGAATGCAGAATTTGGTCCAACTTATCATTAATAATATCCTCACATTTTAGCCAATGTCTGATATGAAGTCTTCTTAGCACCACATATTTGTAGTTATATACATTTTCACCCGCTGTCTCTGCAACATGCATTATTGTGAATGGGTCCAACTTCTTATGAAAAGCCCCATCAACAAATTACACAAAGAAAAAGAAAGTTTACTTACTAGTTCTTTTTAGATCATGCTCTCATATTAGCAAATTCATCCCTCCATCTTTGAATCTTCTCCGTAGCTTCTTTGAATTATTCCTCCTCTTGAGAAAATGACTCAACCAATGGCGACTCACATCAATTTTTCTTTCTTATAATAGTTAGTATCCAAGTCAGCTTGAGCACACCTCAACTATTTCCATCATTTATGTTGATAAATCAATTAATATGTTTACTAATAATCTTGTAAAAACAACTATATTTTCCATTCACCCAAAGGATACTTGCCGGCTCACACCAACAAGAAGTACCAGATAACTGTGTCCACTAGGGCTAGGGCTAGGACATATGGGAAGAATCACCTAATATTTTTATCTCCGTTTGAAGTTGAACCTGAGACCTCATGACTCTCAACCACTTCATTGACCAATGACCACTATGTCACACCCTTTATGGGGAACTTCTTAACATCTTCCTATTTCAACTCATAAAACTGTATCCTAGGTATTCATTATTGTGAGAAATTAAAGTCATTACATTTTTACTACTTAAAACACTTTATTGTAGTATGGTCGAAATTAACCCCAAGTTTCGACATAAGAAGAGATTCCATACGAGGACTTCCAAGGATTCGGTCACCCATCAATGGGTCCAACCTCTAATGAAGTTCACAAGCAGGATCATTGTTCAATGGGGACCAACTTCTTAGAAATTTCCAGCAAATTTATTGTGTTCACAAAGAGTAAAGACTATACCTTTTCTCATCCTCTATAGGAAACTTGTAATCACCTTCCTAATTCATGACATAAAATGTACCTTTTTTCAGTATTGCACTGACAAATTAAACAATTGAGCAGTAAATTGATACCTTTCTGTAAATTGATATAAATTTGTTCCCCTACCCGAGAAATTGAACAAAAATTTCGTAACAATTTAGAAGAAAACACACAATAAGCAGAAAAGAAAGACCAACCTCAAAGATATATTGATCCAACCACACTTCAAAAGCCAATTATTGAGGTATATAAGAGAAGTTCCATTGAGCAAAATTTCAAAAAGGATGGCAACATTTGAATGGAGGGGATCATGTCAATAAGGCCTTCCTCTTAAAAATAAATAAATGAGAAAATACATAAAAATCCCCTGAACTTGGTGCAAAACTTACTTTAGCGTTTTAACTTTACGGGTAATTATTTATCTCTTAATCTCTTTTCAAGTGAATTAAAATACACTCTAATATTATACTACTAGTCTCACAATCACAAGTGCATTCCACGCGCGCCATGCCATTAATATGTCAGTGCCACATCATTGCCACATCAACGTCACATTAAACATCATTTAAATTTTAATTTTTAATTCTTTTTATTTATGCACAATTTTATAAAGAAAAAAAATCTCAAAAAATAACAATTAATCCATGATTATAAGTAAAATAATCTCAAAAAAAGAACAAATTTTCAGTTGAAAGAGATTCAAAATCTCAAAATCATTTTCACAAAAACACATTCAATTTTAAGACACATAATCAAAGTAAATAAATAATAACAACTGAAAAAATTAATTTGAGATGAAAAAATTGTAGAGTTTCATTAAAAAGAACTTCAATTTCATTCAAATCTTGCCATAAATACTAATTTTAATTTGAAGCAAGAACAAATCCATGATTTTTCTATTTTTTCCTTGTTCATCACACTTTTTGAGTTTTACTAATAGAAAGGAAATGAAGGTGGGATTGGGGTATCTTGAAGAAGGAGAAAAAAGATGAAAAGTTCAACAAAGAAGAAGAAGAAGAAAAGTGTGAGGCACTGAGGTTCGAAGAGAAAGAAAGAGGGTGGGAGTGGGGGTTCGAAGAAGAATAAAGAGGTGGTGCAAGTGGTGATCGAGGAGGGGAGAGGTGGATTGGGTGTGAGGAAGATGAAGGGGCGGGAGGTGGGGCTGGGGTTGGTGGTACTAAGGGCTGGGGGTGGTAGGGTATGAAGAAGATGTAGTAAAGAAAGATTATTGGCTAAAAAGAAAATAACTGGGGTCCACTTATTCTTTTTCTCTTTAATTTTTGGTTTAAACGCATTGCTACTTTTTTGACTTGCCATGTCAGCGATTTGAGTGTATTTTAATTCACTTGAAAAAAGATTAGAGGGATAAACAATTACCCGTAAATTTAAAGTGGCAAAGTATGTTTTGCTGCCAAGTTCGGGGGGATTTTATGTTTCCTTCTTTATTATTTATTCAATCGTTGTTGTATTTTTGTAAAAAAAATTTCTTTCTATTTTCACTATTTATAGTTTTTTTTTTTTGCCCTTTTGGCTCCAGACTTTATATAAGAATTTTTTTTCTTACTCTCTATTTCGTACCCATAGTAAAGCCCAGTACCATGTAGTCCCCATTCGAGGGGGAAAAGCAGGAAAATGCTCTGTACGAATGATTGACAAGCTGACGAAGTTTGTCGGGTTTTAACATTTTCTTTAATACTTCCTCCGTTTTACAAAGAGTAACCTGGTTTGACTTGGCATGGAGTTTAATATCAAGGGAAGACTTTTGTCATATCATCATAAATATATATAAACTACTGATTATGCCCTTCAGTGAACAACAATAATTTTTAAATGAACTTGTGAAAAGAAGAGAAAGTGAAGGGATATGTGTTAATACCAAAAAAAAAGTTCAAATATACACTTATGACATGTCTAGCATGCTCTCTCATTTGCATTAAATGTGTGTCCATTTTTAATTTTCTTTAAGTTTCTCATTTCTCTCTCATAAAATCATTCTTCAATTTTCTTTTTTTAATTTAGTGTCTTATCCAATTCTCTCTTTTTCTTGAAGAGCAAAGCTTATCTTAGTGAAGATTAGCAAAGTTTAAAAAACTCAACAATTATAGATTGATTTGTTTATTTATTTCAACAATTACAGGTTAATTTATTGATTTTTGTATTCTTTTATATTCTAGATTATTTCTTTTATATTCTTCTTTATTTTTAAAAATATTACTCATGAATTTCTAGTCTACATAGCTTCCAACAATGATTAAAGATTTTGGAGGGTAAATTTTCGTTTCCCTCCATGGAGCCAAATAATTTTGCTAAATATTTTAAATTTATTGATAATAAGGTTATGTATTTATAGTGATGTTAAGATTTTTTACCCTTTCTTACATAATTTCAATGTTGTATTGTCTATTTTAATCTTCATCTCTGTTTTAATCTCCTACTATATGTTGTACATACAAAAACAATGAACTCACAATTAAATCCAATTACAGTAAATTCAAGACTAAACTGCAAGGATCGTCAAGCTATTGGTGAATGACTTTTGAAAGAAAGCAAAGCAGGGCATCTCCGATATGAGTCTGTAAAGCAAGTTGCACAGTTATTTCACACTTCGGAAACTACGATCAAACGAATTTGGAGACAAACAAGATTATCTCTGGATAATGGAACTACATTAAATCTTTCACCGAGACTTGTTGGTACAGTGGGAGAAAATGAATTTAAATTGATATTAATCGAATAAAAGAAATTCCTCTTTATCGTCGAACAAATATTCGATCTTTAGCATGTGCGGTTGACGTGTCAACATCAACTCTTTTTCGACGTATCAAAGAAGGTGCTATAAGGGCGCGCACAAATGCTATAAATCCTCATCTGACAGAGAATAATAAAAAGGTAAGGGTTCAATTCTGTTTATCAATGCTTGATTCGGATACTCTTTATTCGAATCCAAAATATTCAGATATGTTCAATTATGTTCACATAGATGAAAAAATGGTTTTTTCTATCTAAGAAATGTGAACGATACTATCTCCTCCCAGAAGAACTAGAGTCTAATCCATATAGATCATGTAAAAGTTAGAACTTCATCACCAAAGTTATGTTCAAGGCTGCTGTTGCACGTCCTAGATTTGATCAAAATGGAGTTGACTTGTTCTCGGGAAAAATAGGGATATTTCCTTTTGTGGTCAAAGAGGCAGCCAAGCGGAATAGCAAAAATCGAGCTGTGGAAATATCACAAGGGCTTGCTTTATCAAAAAAGTTCTTCCAGCAATTAGGTCAAAATGGCCAATTTCAAAGTAAAATACTCCCATTTTCATCCAACAAGATAATGCAAGACCTCATATTGATATAAACGATATGGAATTTAACAAAGTTGCTTGAGAAGGTGGATTTGATATCAGACTTTACTTTCAGCCTCCTAATAGCCCAAATTTAAATGTTTTAGATCTTGGATTCTTTAGAGCCATTCAATCTCTTCAATATCAAAAGGCTCCTTTTGTCACGCCTCGAGCTACCCCTGAGACGCGGACACGGGACCTAGGACCACAAGTGATCTCAAGTTAACCCTGTTGGCATGATCATGAGCATACTAAATATAATAAACTGATGCAGAAGCTATAATCATAAACAAAATGGAAACTGACGAGTTTAATACAGTAAAGATATTAACTCAATACTAAGATGAATCTTGTAACACCCTAGACAATTTTCGAACTAAGACTCGAGCCGTCCTTCATGTGGAGTGAGATTTTACCGAGGAATAAAATTTCTTGAGTGTTAATTTAAGATCCCTAGATGTAGCACGTTGAGTTCCAAGAAGAGTTGAATTGGAAATAGTCATTTTGGAAAGAATCTGGAAAATTTGGCTATGGAAAAAAAGTGAGTTTTTGGTCAACTTTGAGCAGTTGTAACTCCTAGCTCAGAATGATTTAGGCGAATTTCCAGTTATTTCTGGAAAACCCTTGGAATGATCTTTCCAACGCCGCCGAGTTTGCTTGATTCCGAGTTCGTATGAGTGAGTTATGCCCTTTGGAAGTTGGGCTGTCGGCACAGTCGCACAGTCGCACAGTGCAGTTTGTTTAGTCCGAAAATTTTAAGGGTATTTTGGTCTTTTCC
>NC_064285.1:1332116-1366061 GCF_019186545.1 Solanum stenotomum | reverse complement strand
AGTTGAGTATCTGTCTCTGAGTCCAGTATCTATCTTTTGAGTTGAGTAAGTTTGAGTAGTTTTGAGTATTCCTTGAGTTGAGAAAGTTTGAAAAGAGGTAAGTTATTCAGTTTATTCCAGTTTTTCTTCTAGCCTATGTTGTTTAGATTTCCAGCTTACATACTCGTACATTCCACGTACTGAGCCATTTGGCCTGCATCTTTTTATGATGCAGACACAGGTATTCAGGATCATCAACAGGAGATTCGTTGATACATCCGGGAGTTCCAGTTAGCTATGACAAGCCTCTTTGCTTTCGGAGGATTTCATTTACCTTTCAGTTGTATCAGTTGTTAGGAGGTCGTGGGTCTTGTCCCGGCTTCCATCTTTATCAGTTAGAGGCTTCATAGATAGACAATAGAGTTTCAGAAGTGTCTTCATTTATTTTGTTAAATGTTTTGAAGACTAAAGTTGCCTTTTATGGCGAGTTTTATATATATTCTATTATACAGAGTTTTCTTTTGAGTTAAAGATTTGTAAAGTTGAGTTTATAAACTCTTATTCAGTTTTAAGCTCTTGTATGCTTAAGTTAGTATTTCGCTTGGAGTCAGCCAGGATGAGGGTTCGCTTGGGGACCAGCAATGGTCTTCGAGTGCCGGCCACGTCCAGGGTGTAGGCTCGGGGCGTGACAAATCTATCTATGTCTGAAAATAACCTCTAACTGACTAGAAATGCTGGGACAGGCCCCAACTAAGTCTAGCAAAACTGAAACTAAAGGACTAAAAATACTGAAAAGAAACTCATGACTATTGTCCTCGGAGAATGAGGACTCACCACTGATTCTGCTGAAGTGAAGATCGAGAACCGATCTAAGCGTGATCTGAATGCTGAGAACCTGAACCTACATCACGAGAAGATGTAGCGCACGTATGCTTCAGTACTTGAAAGGTACTGAGCATGCAAGATAGAATAAAGCTGAAATAACATATAACTGAACAAAACATACTGAACAATGATATAAGATAAACTGAATATAAATACACTGAAAATGCTGAATACTAAGCTAACTGCTGCAATGACCAAATTTATAGCATGCTGAGACTGAATACTGATTGTACTGAAATATGGTCAATGCAATAGAGTCTGGCAGAACTATGGGAGCTACTAATAACTGATAATAAAACCACATGAGCTAAATGTGGAGTCCAATGTATACACCCCATCGAGAGGACCCAATATACCCTGGCAGAGGTATAGAGGCATGCTGGCGTGATCACTGAAATTATGCCCA
The DNA here is from genome assembly GCF_019186545.1 of Solanum stenotomum. Classification (NCBI taxonomy): domain Eukaryota; kingdom Viridiplantae; phylum Streptophyta; class Magnoliopsida; order Solanales; family Solanaceae; genus Solanum; species Solanum stenotomum. The sequence continues at coordinate 1,364,791 of NC_064285.1, read as the reverse complement.
CAGATGGGACTTACAACATACTTGGCTAGTAGTTCTGGGACTATTTGGGTATGCTAAACCCTAGTCCAACTCAGTATTATGCTACTCTCAATTAATTAAGTGGTTAACTGGTTATGACTGAATTTCTGTAAATACTGGATAGCTCAAAACTGAACATGCAAACTGAGAATGCAACAATTAATTTGATAATGATGCATTAATTACTGAGGCATGTATAGAATAACTGAGATATCTGACCTAGCATGTGTAATTCAAGAACTAAAGAAATACATAGCTAGGGTTCTGAAATTCATGCGAGAAATGATGTAATAACATGATAATTTGATTTGGAACATTAAATAACTAATTCATGATGATCTGATGTAATTCTAGAAACCCTAGGTCTATTCATAATAAGGAAACCAAGAAACTGCCTGAATTCTATGGACCCAATGGGCGAAAGGAACCCACTAGTGAAATCCCACATACATGGTGATGAATTTCACAGAGAAATCCTTTAATTTCGGGGCTGGAACTAATGGAACCTTGTTGCGTTCTTGAACTAGGGTTCTTGACCTTTTTCTCCTCTTTTGCTTCTAATTTTTTATGTTTGCTTAATGATTTGACTTAGGTAAGTTCTAGTTATGTTTCTAGGCTCAAACTGACTAAAACATCATAATTTAGGGTCTAAACGACGTATCTTAGGGGTTAAATGAAATAGGAAAAGACCAAAAAACCCCTGACTTAACTACTGTCGGAGTGATCGACGAACAGGACCTATGGTCCGTAGATCAATCTACGGTCCGTAGATTGGAGTCGTCGGTTAAGTCTGCCCGATAGGGCTTCACTAAAACAAGCATAATTTTTTACTCGAAGGTAGGATTTTAGCAAACTCGGTGGTGTTGGAAAGAGGATTCAATTATATATCTTACCATAGGTCATGGGACACATAATTCCTTTTGTGCTAAGAGTTATGGCCATTTGAAGTTGACCTAATCAACAATTTTCCTCTAACTAGCTGCTAACTCTCAATTACGGTCAGACCTACGGACCATGAATCACACGACGGTCCGTGCTGGTCGGTCGTCGTTTGCGTCAGAGGCTGGGTAAAGGGGGCCTCGATCCACGGACATAAACCACGGATTGTGGTTTGATCTACGGACTGTGGGTCTGTCCGTAGGTCATGACTTAGCCGATTTTCTGAGCTGAGTTTGTGAAGGGGTTGCAGTGGTGAACCACGGACCACGAGCATGAATCGTGATTTGACCTACAGTCCGTGGATGATAACCGTGGTTGCACCTGCAACTTCTCAAAATCTGTATTTTTGGTCTGTTTTGGAACCTATCCTAAGTATTGCACTAGAAAAAAAATTGAAAAAGACAAAAAATTAGGAAGGAATAAAATAGAAAGAAGAAGTTAAAAGTGACAAAGTTAACACAATTTAATTGGTTGTACTTTTAAATGATTGCCGTATTTTCCATCCAATAAAAAATGTTAATTTGACATGTTTCTATATGAGTGGGTCCATGCTTAGTGAATTTTTAAATTGATGGTAAGGATATTATTGGAATCATAAAATTTAGGTGTTGCCATAAAAGGAAATGGGTCATTTATTTTGAAACACACTAAAAAGGAAAGGAGGTCATTCTTTTTTAAACGGAGGGAGTAGTGTTTATTAGCAATAAACAAGCTTTTTTTTTACTCGTATTGAAGATGAGTTTTTTTGTTTTAATTATCCGGATTAAGTTAAATTAAAAATTAGAAAGCGAGTATTTGTGTTAAATCAAGATATATAGCCGGGATGATATGAAAAAAACAAAAATACGTGATGGTATTTAATTTAATTGAATGTTTAAGAAAGAAAATTGAAGCACTTTCGTCGGTTATTATACATGGAAAATTGAAGCATTCAACAATGTTTCAAATGGTATGTACCAGCAATAAATGAAAGGATCATCCAACAAAAAATATCCATCCATGTCATACTCCAAGGAATATTTTCTTTCAGGGTCAGACTTGCAGACCAATGTAGCTTCTAATCTTGCGTCCAGTCTAGTAGGACCGTAACTTATCCAAAAACGCATGTATTTATCGGTATACCAAGATGGGTTCAGATCAATTGAGATCTCTTTTAGATTTATAAACCGATTATAATCGAACAACTCTGGAATTCTGACTCCGGGAAAAGAAATGACAAAAGAATCCCTTTGATGGAAGAAGTCACACTGCATGCAATAGAAATTTTTATTACTACTAGAAATCAATCAAAATCAATCAATTAGACGAGAATATTTAACATTCATATATGAGATAAAAACCTGGATGCATGTCCTGAGAAAATGCTGTAGGAGCACATTAACTTGTTCACTTGAGACGGCTCCACAGTCAGATATTACGAGCCTACACAGCTTAAGACAATTAATTACGAGATCTCTGATGCTCTTCAAGGCTAAATGATAATCTGCAAATAACTCCTTTAAATTTGGGGGTAGCTCTCCGGGCAATTTATTAAGATTCTGACAGAATTGTACGTTCAGATGCTGAAGGTGTAAGAGTCCTTTGAAGCTTTTTGGTAAACAAGAAATATTGCTTCCACTTAAACACAAGTTTTTCAAAGAGTGCAAAGATCCTAAATCCTCATGAGGAAGTCCACTCAAGCATAAAATTTTCAGTTTCCCAAGCTTGGTGATGGAGGGAGGTGGTTGGTATATTACAGTTTCGCCTGCATCAAGCATATATAACTCTTGCAAATCACCCATGTTTTCTGGAAGCTTCTCTAACTTTTTGCACCCTCTGAGGAAAAGTTGTTGAAGATTCATCAAATTACAGAGGCAGTCTGGTAGACTTACAAGATCTTCACAACCTTCTAAATTGAGAGATTCAAGGCTGCTCAGATTCCCAATGGATGAAGGCACTTCTCTTATCCCAGTAGAATTCAAAGTCAGTCCTCTCAAGCAACGCATATCTCCATTGATTTGTGGAAATGTATCTAATTTTAGGCAATTAGATATCATGAGCTGTTGAAGGGATTCCATCTGAATAGAGCTTGGAAGATTCTTTAAGTTCTCACATCTCCCTATCTTTAACCAACAGAGCTTCTTTTGAACTCCAAGAGATATGGGGAGCTTTACCAATCCAAAACATTGGTCTATATCAAGATATTCCAATAGCTGTGATTCGAAGAGGCTGTTTGGCAGTGTTGCAAGTTTATTGCAACCTGAAATAACGAGATATCTAAGATTTCGAATAGTGTCCGGAATACTTTCAAGAACTTCACAACCAGTCAATTGCAAATCTCTAAGGCCGCTGAGAGATGGGGGTAAGCTTCTTATCCACGGGGATTCTAGATTGAGTATTGATAAGTGCCGCATATCTCCACAGATTTCTGGAAATTCTTCTAACCTTGTGCATCCAAAGAGATCGAGAGTTCCAAGAGATCCCATGCAGACAAATTTTGGAATCTTCTGAAGTTTGCGACAACCATACAAACTCAAAAAAGTAAGCATTCTGCAATGTCCAAGAGAGGGATGGACCTCTTTCAAATTCACACACCCCTCTAAACTTAGTTTCTCCAAGATTGGCATTTCACCAAAATTAGGGGTTTTTGTTAACTCAAGGCTTTCGCTTAGATCCAAATGCTTCAAATTGCTCAATTTCTGTATTCATTTAAAAAAACGAAAAACCAGTTAACTTAAGTAGTACTCCTAATAGAAATATTTTGTTTGTTATGGTCATAGAAGGATGTAGAGAAAATGCGGAAAAGATGGAGTCCCACGTAACTCTATCCACCAAAGCTAGAATAGATGGGAAGAAATCACGTAGTATTTTTTGTATTTGTTGGTAAGATCTCATAGTGCTCAATCCACTTTTTTTGACACCTAGTCCACACCCTTGGGTGCACTTGCAAGTTCTTTATTAGGTAGATATAATTGCAGGAAGTAAATTACTATACAATTATAAATCCAAAACTTCAAAAATATTTACATCATGACTGTGACGAGGTACTTCATTTATATCATCAATGTCAACAAAGTTAGGTTCCACCTAAATATGTTGAAGATTTAATTGGGAAAAGAAAGCTGATGGAAAGAGAGATTATGGGTGTGTTTGGTACGCAGGAAAACATTTTCCATGTTTTCCTGGAAAACAAGTAGATTTTTGACTTATTTTCTCATGTTTGGTTGGTGAGTAGAAATATTTTCCGGAAAAGATTTTTTAATGTTTGATTTATGAATGAAAATTATTTTTGAGAAAACATCTTTTATTTTTGCTAGAGTAGAAAATATTTTTGAATTGAAATTGAAAATATTTTTTAAAAATAAACTTAAAATTTTTTTTGAGGGGAGGGTGGGGTGGGTGAAAAAATAAAAGTTTGAAATTGGAAATATTTTTTAAAAACAAACTTAAATTTTTTTTTTTTTGGGGTGGGGGGGGGGGGAGGGGTCAGGGTAGGGGTGAAAAACAAAAATTAAATATGGTACGGTGCTACACAAGTCAAATATGAAAAAAGTAGTCACCAAAAATATGGCACGATGCTACACAAATTAAATATGAAAAAGTAGTCACCGGAAGAATGGCACATTGCTACACATATAAGATATGAGAAAGTAGTCACCATAATGATGGCACGGTGCTACACAAATCAGATATGAGAAACTAGTCACCGGAATAATGACACGGTGCTACACAAATTAATTATCAAAAAGTAGTCACCGAAAAGATGGCGCGGTACTACACAAATTAAATATGAAAAAGTAGTCACCGGAAAGATGGCACAGTACTAAACAAATTAGATATAAAAAAGTAGTCACCGAAATGATGGCACGGTGCTTACCCAACTTTTGCTAACATAATTGTTGGCAAGACAGGTGACATATATGGGTAATAGCCGCCCACCGAGAGCGTAAGCTCTTTGGTTGTTTACCAAGATCGTAGAGGCTCTGATACCATGTGAGAAATACAGGAGAAGAATATTATTGAATTGTTGTATCTGCTATTCTAAATAAAATTGTACAAACCTATTCTTATTCTAACAATTAAGTTGATTAAAATTTTAAAAAGGTAAATTACATGAAAGCAAGTTTATATACATGATGTTTTATAAATACAACTATTTGTTCAAAGTTATTATTCCATTAATTTGAAAATGTAAATTCAAAACATTACAAGTATTTCACATGAAAATTATTTTCTTTATTGTTCTTTGTGATAAAGTACTTGATTTAAGTTATGTATAACCCCATTCCTATAGAAAACAAATACAGATATATTTGCTTTTTATGGTTCCACCCTTCTGGCCTTTCAAATTTAAAGCAATTTCACCTTTGAAGGCTCATATAACAAAAATATAAATATTTAGCTAAGTTGAATTATAGAATCAAGTATATAGCATGTTTAAGTCCTTTTGAATGCTTCACAGTAGATTTGTTTATTATATTTGCTCCAACAAACAAAGTTTCTTGACCAATTTTTGATTCACAATATATTTAACTCAAACAGGACATTGTTAGAGAGTATACCTTTGATATTGGCCAAAGTTCCGCAAGCCAACTTTTACGTAAACAAAGCACAACAAGTTGTGATGGTTCAAAGCTCTCTGGCAATGAAAATGAAGGAAACCCCGGCCAATCAATAAACCGCAAACTGGAAGGAAGATAAGTGATGGCGAAGTTCGAGCTAAAAGATCCACCACCCACTATGAGTATTTTTAAGCTTTGCATCCTCTTGAAAATATTGCTATAATTGACAAAATCATCTTCAAAATAGTAATCTTTTGGGATACACAGGTTTTCCACCTTTTCTGTGATCTGTAAAGAATGAAGCATATATTTAATTGCTAACAAATAAAAATGGGACCAAAAAAAATAAACAGAACCAAGAGCTTACGAAATTATTAATTACGTTGAATATTGCTTACCAACTTTCCTTTAAAAAGATCACAAACCTCCTCGGGAAGCCATATTCTGCTGTTAGCATACTCTTCCCGTATGACATTTTCACCCATTTCTCTTATCATATTATGCATCACGATATTGTTACTTATGTTGATGGATAATAGAGATTTATCATTAAGGCATTCTATTAGAAAACCACGACTCGCATCTCTCCGTACTAGTTCCACACAAAGATTAAAATTATCTCTAGTCAAGCAAGCAATATCTAGAAATGCAATATCTAGAAATAATTCCTTCTCATCTTTGTCCAGACCATCAAAACTAAGCCTAAGCTTTCCTAGAATATCCTTGTGAGGGATTCTCTTCAGCCGATCAATTATGTGTCTCCAGTGCTTTTTGTCTCGTCCGTAAAATAAAGAACCCAAAACTTTAAGGGCTAAAGGGAGTCCACCAGCATGGTTCACCACTTGTATTGAAAGTTCCATAAAATCTTTTTTTGGTGATTTTTCTCTAAAAGCATGCCTACTGAACAATTCAAGTGCTTCATCCTCAGATAATAGTTGGACTTCATACACATTATCCCCAACGTGACTGATTAACAGGTGCTTGTCTCTTGCTGTTAAAATAATTCTGCTACCCATTCCAAACCATTCTGGCCCTCCAACTAAAAATTCCAACTGTTCTCGGTGGTTTACATCATCGAGGATGAACAGCACTTTCTTCTGGCAAAGCATCTTCTTTAAAATATTCATCCCTTCATGTTTACTAGTTAGAGGCATTTCTTTTCCCAAGAGCTTGAAAATGACGACTTGTTGTAGCCATGTTAGTCCATTTTTCTGGTGAAGTTCTCCAACATCACCAAGAAAACAATCAGCTTCAAATAGATGGCGGTATCTTTGATGTAGAACATTTGCAATTTCTGTTTTGCCGATGCCGCCCATACCACAAATAGCAATAGAGCGAACATCATTTGATTTCATATTTAATATTAAGGTTGCTTTCTCAACCTGAGATTTCATACCCACTAAGCTTTCCGGGAAAGGTGAAATAATTTGAAGTGACTTAGGAAATATGTCATCAACTAGTTTCTTGACGCACTCAGCCTCATCCCTACATTACAGTGGAAATTAATCTCAGAGTAAATAAATAGAAAAGCAAAGACTTGTCATAGACTAATATCTAAAACAAACACATAATACTGTCAATTATGAATTATAACATTTTAAAATCCAATTACATCATCAAACAATCATATACGTCTCTGTTTTCCTTTTTCGGTAAAAGTATAGCTGGTGATTGTGTGGAATTGTAGCTAAAAGTTTGGTCCTTTTTCCTCTTGATAAAGAGAAACCGGAAAAACAAGAAGAAGAAAGCTTACTTGAAATTTAGTAAATGATAACCTGATATTTTCCCTGCCTCCACAAATGCACCCCTCCATCTCTGAACCTTCTCCATATCACCTTTGTATTTTACCTCGTGTTGGGAAAATGAATCAGTGAAAGGCGGATTTTGGTGGCGCACATCTGATGGACTCACATCATAGAAGACTGGAATCACAATCTGCTCCAATTCCTTTTTACACTTTATGATGTGTGCAAGCTCCTCTAAGCACCATCTTGAGGATGCATAGCTTTTTGAAAATATTACAACAGCGAATCTGGCCTCTTCTATGGCTTTTAAAAGTTCAGCAGAAATTGATTTTCCTGCTTCCAACCGCTCATCATCTTTAAAAGTGTGGATTCCTCTTTGTTCCAGATGCTTCCAACCGCTCATCATCTTTAAAAGTGTGGATTCCTCTTTGTTCCAGAGCCGTATAGAGATGACTCACAAAGGTTCTACGCGTATCTTCACCTCTAAAACTCAAAAAGATATCGTACTTGCAAACTTTGGAAGAAGAAGCATGAGACATTGTTGAAGAATATTGCTAAAGACTAATAGGCAAGTTCTCAGCTTTAGGTATATATTTGTTGTGCTGCTTAATAAAGAGAAATATTTGAAGCCTAGGCAAAATTATTTCTCAGCTATGTGAATGCATAATTTGGTCTATGGGGAAACCTCCAATCATCTTCCTACAAATTATAGAATTACATATTTGTAGTTATATACATTTTTCCACACGGTCTTTAATAATATCCTTCATCTTTGAATCTTCTCCATAGCATCTTTGAATTCTTCCTCTTGTTGAGAAAATGACTCACATCAATTATTATTTTCTTATAATAGTTAGTCTCTAGGTCAGCTTGAGCACACCTCGACTGATTCCACAAGTCATTTCATAAATCAACTAATACGTTTATTAATAATCTTCTAAAATCAACTATCTAATCCATTCACCAATGTTGCATGCCTCTTCAATTCCTTAGATGTATATCTCATGTTTCACTTGTTCTTCTTTTTCCTTTTTATAACAAGTCTATCTATCTTAAATATTACTCTTGAAAAATCCGATGGTGTAAGATGAATATCATTAAAATTCAGCTTAAGAAACCTACGACTTTTAGTAGTTCATTAGTTCACTAATTCCACAAGATACCTGCCGGCTCCCACCAACAACAAGTATTAGATAACTCTGTCCACCAAGGCTAGAGCTAGGATAGATGGGAAGAATCACCTAATGTTTTTGTCTCCATTGAAAGTTGAACCTGAGACCTCATGACTCTCAACCACTTCATTGACCACTAGGCCACACCCTTTATGGGGAACTACTTATCATCTTCCTATTTCAACTCATAAAACTGTATCCTAGGTATTCATTATTGTGATAAATTAAAGTCATTACATTTTTACTACTTAAAAGACTTTATTGTAATATGATCGAAATTAACCCAAGTTTCGATATAAGAAGAGATGCAATACGAGGACTTCCAAGGAGTCGGTCACCCATCAAATGGGTCCAACCTCTAATGAAGTTCACATGCAGGATCATTGTTCAAAGGGGACCAACTTCTTAGAAATTTCCAGCAAATTTATTGTGTTCACAAAGAGTAAAGACTTTACCTTTTTTTCATCCTCTATAGGAAACTTGTTATCATCTTCCTAATTCATGACATAAAAATGTACCTTTTTTCAACTGACAAATTAAACAAATGAGCAGTAAATTGATAACTTTCTGTATATTGATATAATTCCGTTGCCCTACGCGAGAAATTGAAGAAAAATTGAAGAAAGACTGACCTCAAAGATATATTGATCCAACCACACTTAAAAAGCCAACTATATAAGAGAAGTTCCGAGCCTAAGGGCAAAAAAATTGAGCAAAATTTTCAAAAGAATGACAAAAATTGAGTATGAAATAAATAAGACAACATTTGAATGGAGGGGATCATGTAAAAAAAACCTGCGTATTTTAAAATAAAAAATTAAGATTCCTTTTTTATTATTTATTCAATCGTTGTTGTATTTTTGTGTTTATTTTTTTTTCTATTTTCACTATTTATAGTTTTCTTTTTCCTTTTGGCTACGGACTTTATATAAGAGTTTTTTTTCTTACTCCCTGTTTCGTACCCATATTAAAACCCAATTATTTCGGAGTCATACCCGGAAGGGCCCCATTCGAGGGGAAGTGCAGGAAAATGCTCTCTACGAATGATTGACAAGCTGACGAAGTTTGTCGGGTTTTAATATTTTCTTTAATAGTGTTTATTAGCAATAAACAAGCTTTTTTTTTACTCGTATGAAAGATGAGTTTTTTTTAAATTATCCGTTTTAAGTTAAATTAAAAATTTGAAAGCGAGTATTTATGTTAAATCAAGATTGCCGGGATGATATGAAAAAAACAAAAATACATGGTGTTATTTAATTTAATTGAATGTTTAAGAAAGATTATTGAAGCGCTTCCATCGGTTATTATTCATGCAAAAATACATATAAACAGACCTTTGCCTCACTCATTGCTTCTTCTTTTCTTTTTTTTATGACCACTATCACTCATTGCTTCCTCTTCATACACCAGCCGAATTCCCCAGCGTACTTCTTCGGTCTCCTCCCAGAACCTGTGAGAAAACTCCAACGTGTAATAATCATTTGGATTCTTCCCTTCTTTATTGCCAGAAGCATTCCACAATGTTTCAAATGGTATGTACAAGCAACAAATGAAAGGATACTCGAATGTAAAATGTACATCCGCGTCATACTCCAAGGAATATTTTCTTTCAGGGTCAGATTTGCAGACCAATGTAGCTTTTGATTCTGTGTTACTAGGACGATAACATATCCAAAAACCCATGAATTTATCGGTATACCAAGATGGATTCAGATCAATTGAGATCTCTTTTTGATTTATAAACCGATCATAATCAAACAACTCTGGAATTCTGACTACGGGAAAAGTAATGAGAAAATAATCCCTTTGATGGACGTCACACTGCATGCAATAGAATAGAGATTATTATTACTACTAGAAATCAATTAGATGAGAATATTCAACATTCATATATGAGATAAAAACCTGGATGCATGTCCTGAGAAAATGCTGTAGGAACACATTAACTTGTTCACTTGAGACGCTCCACAGTTGGATATCCCCAGCCTACACAGCTTAAGACAATTAATTACGAGATCTCTGATGCTCTTCAAGGCTAAATGATAATCTGCCACTAGAGTCCTTAAATTTGGGGGTAGCTCTCCTGGAAGTTCATTAAGATTCTCACAGAATTGTACATCCAGATACCAAAGTCCTTTGAAGCTTTTTGGTAAACAAGAAATATTGCTTCCACTTACATCCAACTCTCTCAAAGATCCTAATTCCTCAGGAAGTCCACCCAATATGTTGCGATCAAGTTCATCATGTGGTTGGGATATTGCAGTTTCGCTTGCATCATGTATATACAACTCTTGCAAATCACAAATGTTTTCTGGAAGCTTCTCTAGCTTTTTGCAACCTCTGAGGGAAAGACTATGAAGATTCATCAAATTACAGAGGCTGTCTGGTAGACTTACAAGATCTTCACAGCCTGTCAGATTTAGAGAAGTGAGGCCACTCAGATTCCCAATGGATGAAGGCACTTCTCTTATCCCAGTAGACGTCAGAGCCAGGATCTTCAAGCAATGCATATCTCCTTTGATTTCTGGAAATGTATCTAATTTTGGGAAATTAAATATCTTAAGATATACAACAGATTCCATCCGAATAGAGCTTGGAAACTTCTCTAAGTTCAAACATCTATCTATCTCTAACGAACGGAGATTCTTTTGAACTCCAAGAGATGAGGGGAGCTTTACCAATCCAGAACATTGGTGTATATAAAGATATTCCAATTTCTGTGAGTCAAAGAGGCTGTTTGGCAGTGTTGCAAGTTTATTGCAATCCAAAATACTGAGATAACTAAGATTTCGAATAGTGTCTGGAATACTTTCAAGAATTTCACAATCATCCAATCGCAACTCTCTAAGGCCGCTAAGAGACGGGGGTAAGCTTCTTATCCAGGGGGATCCTAGATTGAGTATTGATAAACGCCGCATATCTCCACAGATTTCTGGAAATTCTTCTAAGCTTGTGCATTCAAAGAGATTGAGATCCTGAAGAGATTCCATGCAGACAAATTTTGGAAGCTTCTTAAGTTTGCGACAACCATACAAATTCAAATAAGTAAGCACTCTGCAATGTCCAAGAGAGGGATGGACCTCTTCCAAATTCACACACCCGTCTAAATCAAGTGTCTCCAAGATTGGCATATCACCAAAATTAGGGGTTTTTGTTAACCCAAGGCTTTTGCTTAGATCCAAATGCTTCAAATTGCTGAATTTCTGTATTCATTTAAAAATTAAAAAAAAACCCAGTTAACTTAAGTAGTACTCCTAATAGAAATATTTTGTGGGAAAAAAAACAAAGGTTATTATGATCATTGAAGGATGTTGGAAATGCGGAAAAGAGGGAGTCCCACGTATCTTGTAACAAACCCAATTTCCAATACAAACACTGATATTTATTATTATCTCTGAATACAAATTACAACGGATAATACACACAACAAAGTAATAACACACTAATTACGGGTAGCTTAACATAGAAGAAGGTAACTAGAAGGGGATGAGATACTAGACCATAGAAGGGAGATGAGAGGATCAGAAAGCCAACGCTTCACATAATTTGCCTCCCTTTCTTCTAACTTCTAGTCCTTTTTAATAGAGATACTAATTGGGCCTGGATCCCCAATTAAAAGTATTTAATAGCCCATAGGCCCTTACCGAGTCAGCTTGGTTCACAACATATCTCTATCCACCAAAGCTAGAATAGATGGGAAGAAATCACCTAGTGCTTTTGTCTTTTCTGAGATTTGAACCTGAGATCTCATAATTCTCAATCCACTTCTTTGACAACTAGTCCACACCCTTGGGTGCGCTTGCAAGTTCTTTATTAGGTAGATATAATTGCAGGAAGTAAATTACTATACAATTATAAATCCAAAGATTCAAAAAATTTTTACATCATGACCGTAATGAAGTATTTCAATTATATCGTGAATGTCAACAAAGTTAGGTTCCACCTAAATATGTTGAAGATTTAGTTGGGAAAAGAAAGGTGATGAAAAGAGACGGAGAGATTATATATTTGATTTTTGTAAGAACAATATTTGAACTTTCAAGTGAGTGATTACCAAAAAAAAATTAAAAAATTGGTGTTAATTGTGTATATCAGTACATTTATTTAAAGTAGCATTTAAATCATGGACGGATTAATTTACGTGCATTGACCTATCAAAACATTTATTTCAAGCTCATTATTACGTTGATTAAAATTAGAAAAAGTAAACTACATGAAAGCGAGTTTATATACATGATGTTCTATAATTACAACTATTTGTTCAGAATTATTATTCTGTACAAGTACTTTGCAACAAATCCAGTTTACGTCTAATATTTGAAAATTCAAAAATCAAAATATTAGAAGTATATCACATGAAAATTGTTTCTTTACTATTCATGATTTAAGTTATGTATAACTCCATTCCTATGGAAAGCAAATACAGATATATTTGCTTTTTATGGTTCCATCCTTCTGGCCTTCCAAATTTATTTATTATATTTTCTCCAAAAAAACAAAGTTTCTTGACCCATCTTTGATTAACAATTTATTTAACTCAAACAGGACATTGTAAGAGAGTATACCTTTGATATTGGCAAAAGTTCAACAAGACAACTTTCACATAAACAAAGCATAACGAGCTGTGATGGTTCAAAGCTCTCTGGCAATGAAATTGAAGGATACCCTTTCCAATCAATAAACCGCAGGCTGGAAGGAAGATAAGTGATAGTGCAGTTTGAGCTAAAAGTTCCATCACCAATTATGAGTATTTGTAAGCTTTGCATCCTCTTGAAAATATTGCTATAATCGACAAGATCATCTTCAAAATAGTAATCTTTTGGGATACGTAGGCTTTCCACCTTTTCTATTATCTGTAAAGAATGAATCATATATTTAATGGCTAATATATAGAAATGAAACAAAAAAGATTAATAGAACTATGAGCTTACGAAATTATTATTTAAGTTAAATATTGCTTACCAACTTTCCTTTAAAAAGGTCACAAACTTCCTCGGGAAGCCATATTCTGCTGTTAGCATACTCTTCCCGTATGACATTTTCTCCCATTTCTCTTATCATGTTATGCATCACAATACTATTATTCAAGTCGATGGATAACAGAGATTTTTCGATAAGGTAATCTATTAGAAAACCACGATTCGGGTCTCTCTGTAATAGTTCCACATAAATATCAAAATCATATCTAGTCAAGTCTGCAATATCTAGAAATGCAATTTTTAGAAATGTAATATCTAGAAATAATTCCTTCTCATCTTTGTCCAGACCATCAAAACTAAGCCTAAGCTTTCCTAGAATATCCTTGTGAGGGATTCTCTTCAGCCGATCAATTATGAGTTTCCAGTGCCTTTTGTCTCGTCTGTAAAATAAAGAACCCAAAACTTTAAGCGCTAAAGGGAGTCCATCAGCATGGTTCACCACTTCTCTCGAAAGTTTCATAAAATCTTCTTTTGGTGATTTTTCTCTAAAAGCATGCCTACTGAACAATTCAAGTGCTTCATCCTCAGATAATAGTTGGACTTCATACACGTTATCCCCGACGTGACTGATCAACAGGTGCTTGTCTCTTGCTGTTAAAATAATTCTGCTACCCATTCCAAACCACTCTGGCCCTCCAACTAAAAATTCCAACTGTTCTCGGTGGTTTACATCATCGAGGATGAACAGCACTTTCTTCTGGCAAAGCATCTTCTTTAAAATATTCATCCCTTCATGTTTACTAGTTAGAGGCATTTCTTTTCCCAAGAGCTTGAAAATGACGACTTGTTGTAGCCATGTTAGTCCATTTTTCTGGTGAAGTTCTCCAACATCACCAAGAAAACAATCAGCTTCAAATAGATGGCGGTATCTTTGATGTAGAACATTTGCAATTTCTGTTTTGCCGATGCCGCCCATACCACAAATAGCAATAGAGCGAACATCATTTGATTCCATATTTAATAATCGGATTACTTTCTCAACCTGAGATCTCATACCCACTAAGCTTTCCGGGAAAGGTGAAATAACTTGAAGCGACTTAGGAAATATATCATCAACTAGCTTCTTGATGCAATCTGCCTCATCCCTTCATAACAGTGAAAAGATTCTCAGAGTAAATTAAATAGAAAATAAAACAAACACATAACAATGTCAGAAAGGTAGTTTTTTTTTCCGGTGTCACAAGGTAGTTTAAATAAACATGAATTACAACATTTTTAAATCTACTTACAGCAAGCACTCAAGGTCTGTCCATTAATGTAAATTATAGTTATAAATAAACTAACTATCCGGAATTGTGTGGATGTAGCTAAAAGGTTTGGTCCTTTTTCCTCTTGATAAAGAGAAACCCGAACAAAAAAAAATGCTTACTTGAAATTTAGTAAATGATAGCCTGATATTTTCCCTGCCTCCACAAATGCACCCCTCCATCTCTGAACCTTCTCCATATCATCTTTGTATTTTACCTCGTGTTGGGAAAATGAATCAGCGAAAAGGGGATTTTGATGGCGTACATCTGATGGACTCACATCATAGAAGACTGGAATCACAATCTGCTCCAATTCATTTTTACACTTTATGATATGTGCAAGCTCCTCTAAGCACCATCTTGACGATGCATAGCTTTTTGAAAATATCACGACTTCGAATCTGGCCTCTTCTATGGCTTTTAAAAGTTCAGCAGAAATTGATTGTCCTGCTTCCAACCGTTCATCGTCTTTGAAAGCATGGATTCCTCTCTGTTCTAAAGCATTATAGAGATGACTCACGAAGTTTCTACGCGTATCTTCACCTCTAAAACTCAAAAAGATATCGTACTTCCAAACTTTTGAAGAAGAAGCGTGAGACATTGTTGAAGAGTATTGCTAAAGCCTTGGGGAAAGAAAAAGTGGTACTTTACAAAAGAAGAATAGAAAGTGGATTCATTCAGCCTTGCTAAATACACAGAAAGTGAATGCAAGTAGTTGAGAAGGAGGGATCATTAATAAATTTTCGAAACTTCATCTACAGCTCGCAGTAGTAATGTATGTGAAAGAGAACTAACATTGGGTGGGCCTTTGCTTGTCATCCATTTTTTTTTGTGAGGGATGAAGTATTCCATCACAAAACGGGAAAACAAGTTCTACAAGTAGCATTTTACGTTGATTATATACTCCAAAACCTTCAACACACCTCATCTTCATCCCATCCCACCCTCACATATTATTTGTCTAGATTATATACAGATTTTTTAGAATAATATTTCTTGCTTACATACCGAACATACACACGCAAAAAAACAAAGTAACAGACCACTTATTTTCCTTCATACAGAATACATTCTTATCATCTTATTATTATAAATGGGTCCAACATGAAGAAGTTCGGTTAGAGCGAGTCATTGAAAACTCACAACACATAATACATAGTAAAGAATTCAACTTTATCATTAATGCAGTGAGAAATTAAAGATTGAAAGAGAGAAGAAAGGGCTAAATGTACGAAAAAGGAGAAAATTCAACAAAATTGATATCCAGTGAGGGAGGGAAACTTCTACCTTGTTTTTTTTTTTTTGGTTTCCCACCGTTGTCCTGTAGCCGAGGCCGACTAAATTTGGATTCACACCGCCAAGTCCCACATTACGCATCAACCCTACACATTTTGCCACCATTCCTGAGAAATTAAAGTGTACAACAATAACATATCCAATGTGAAATATCATAAGTGGATCTCCATGAGAATAGAATGTACAGAGCTTATTATTATTACGTAGAGGTAGAGAGTTGGAGACTATTTTTGGTTTCCATCCGTCCGCAGTGGAATACCTACTTATTAAAATCCGACTAATTTAAATTCATATGGTTTAAAACTATATTCAAGAGGAAAGGATTTTAATTTTGCCGTAACAAAGGGGTTCGAATCTGAGACCTAAGAGATAAAAGAGAAAAAATTAGAGTTTTTGGCCAAAACCATCCTTAAACTATACCCCAAACTTAAGCTACATCCTTAAAGTATCATTCTTAGCAGAAAACATCCTTCAACTATTTAAAAGTGAACAATTTTCATCCTTCTACTTGAATTTATCAGAAAACTAATAGATCCCACAAAAATCAACTGAGCCCTTCGTTATTATTAATCTTAGATACGCCAAAAATACTATCATGAACTTTTTTGGTAATTGAGTTTAGCATTATGCAAAATCCTTTAATTTGACTTTTTTTTTCATTTATTTTTCATGTAATTTCATAGTAAAAATATTATTAGTTGAAATATGTTTCTTCTTAATTGAATATGCTATAATAGGCATTTGTCGGAGACTTCCACTTCCAATAATGTAGAATGACACTCAAATGCTAGACATAATCAATATTTTGATCACTTAAATATCAGATTGTCCAAAAATTTATTGATCTACATACTGTATAACTTTGAAAAAGGTAAAGATAATTAAGTTCCAGCTTCTTTCCATTACTAAATGAGAAAAAGAGCATATTGTGTATCCTCACACCTTCCAAACATTTTTTGTTTCAATAAGCAATGGTGTCTAAGATTTTTAATATTTTTTGAGAAACTTCGGTAATGAAATTACGCAAGAAAACTTTTGTTGATAGTCACGTGAACTGGTCATATTTTTGTAGGATCCCTTAGCTTTGACGATATCTTACAGAAGGATGGATATTGTTAACTTTCAAATACTTAGAGGATGTTTTTTGCCCCAAAAAATATTTTAAGGATGTAACTTAAGTTTGAGATATAGTTTGAGGATGTTTTTGGCCAAACACTCGAAAAAATTACCCTCTTTTACTTTGGTGGAAAAGATTCCCAGAGGAAAAAAAAAAAGCTTTGAGGAGAAACAAAACTTATTTTCGAGAAGCTGATTTTTTATTTTTTTGAGAAAGTACATTTTTAGATGTTCTTTTAGAAATTTCGATCAAAGATTATTGCTGCTTATAATTATTTTTTAAATTGATTAGTGATTTTAAAATTAAACATAAATATTTTTTTCATCAAAAGTAGTACTGGACTGTAATTTATTTTTTGAAAATACTTTTCAAAATAAATTGATTTATATAATTAATAATCTTTTCATTCACTTTTATTTATCATATTTGAATAAAGAAAAGAGAAAATCAATATTCAAAGGTCCAAATGAAAATTAATTTCTTGATTTATACTCGCAAGCTGATGACAAGCCATGAAAAACTCTAAAAACAAATTAGATTTTTATATAAAAAAAAAGAAGGAGATAAAGAGTCTAGAGATTTTTTTTTTTATTGTTATACATACATTTTCTTAATAAAAGTTTATGTATATCTTTAATACATTTTCTATGATTTTTTAGGCACATCTTAACGGTTAAATTGATAATCGAACCGATAACGATCAATAAATGATAAGTCAATATTTTAACAGTTTAATATATCTACAAATCAATAATCGATTAATTTCAAAATCGAACCAAACCGATTCACAATCGTGTCTCAAATTTGAATAGAAATCCAATACAAAATATCAAATAAAAAAATTGAGCCACTAGAATAAAAAAATAAAGAATAGTAAGAAGGTTTTCTCGAATGATAAAACACCTCTCATTTTCAATAAGAAAAGGAAAAAAAAAAAAAACTCATCCGGAGGCTTTTTAAAAGAAAAAGAAAAACGATAATAAACAGAAAAGAATCTTTTGTGGTTGAAATTTGGGGAGCAACTGAAATCGTTTCGTTTCGTTTCTGAGCTAGCAATGGAAGCTCTTCTGGGAAGTTCTCCTTCTCCTTCATTCACCATCACCAGAAGAAATCCCATTACTTCTTTTAAGGTGTGTGAAAAATTGGAAAGTTAAGTTTTTTATGGTTCTTGAAATAACCCCATTTGCTCAAGTGGGCAAATTCCATTTCATATTACTATTTTTTCTTTTAGTTGGTGTTCTTGATTTCATTAATTTCTCGATGTTTCAACTTATGTGATTGTGTTTGACAGGAAATTGAGTTTAAAATAGTACTAATGTGATTTTGTGTAGTATGAGTGGTAGTAGAAGAAACCCCATTATTTCTTGTAAGGTATGTGAATTGGAAAGTTATGGAAATAACCCCATTTGCTCAAGTGGGCAAATTCCCTAATATTTCTTGTTACTATTTGTTCTTATAGTTGGTGTTCTTGATTTCATTAATTTCCTAATGTTTCAATTTATGTGATGGTGTTTTACTGGAAATAGAGTTTGAGATAGTACTAATTTGATTTTGTGTAGTATGAATGGTTGTAGAAGACAACAACAACATATCTAGTGTAGTCTATGGGGAGGGTACAGTGTACGTAGACATTACCCCTACCTAGTGACGGAGTCAGAGTTTTCATCAAGGGGTTCAACATCTACTTTATATACATAAAAGATAATTTTAACCATGTAATAAACATTATAATTCTCCATAGAAGGGGGTTCGGATGAACCCCTTGATCCTACTTGGCTCCGCCCCTTGTCCCTACCTCAGAGGTAGAGAGGTTTTTTCCGATAGACCCTTAGCTCAAGATGAATGGTAGTAGAAGAAGATATTGATTAGCTTAGATAGTTTTAGTTTGCTTAGAAAAGTATTGAAGTGTTAAATGAGTTTAGGAGGGGAGAAAATCTAGTGATTTTTGTATGTCTGCCTAAGTCTGGAGGAATAATGAAGGTTTGCACAAGCTGGCCCGAATTAAATAATTTTAATGACTGAATTGTGTGTAATATTTTTGAAATTCTTGAAAGGGGAAGACTGTAGTATAGATTAAAACTAAGAGAGTTTATTGTTTAAGCAGTCTGTTATTTCAATTGTGAAACATTGAAGTAACATGGAAATCCTTGTTTCAATTTATGTAGTAAACAAGTATACTTACGTATTTTAAAGTTTTCCGGAGCCAGTAATTCGAGTAAAGATTGAAACTTTATATACTTTTTCATTTGATGACAATCTCACAATATTTAGTGTGTCAAACTCAAATGAAAGAAAAGGTAGAAATCAAAAGATTCGAACAGTATTTGAGAGGCTTGAATCAGAGAGGTAAAACATTGATCCCTTCGTTCAGTCAAATAAATCAGTCAACTACACCTCAGTCTCAAACTAGTTGGTGCAGGTTACATGGTTCTGCTATATCCATTCCACTCTATTCATGCTATTTCATTGCAGGACTGGTACATAATTGGTCTTTTAAGACCAAAAGCATATATTTTAAACATTATTATTTCATTAAGGGAGAAGGTCCAAATTTCTCCCTGTACTATTTATATCTCTCAATTTTGCCTCTGTCACACTTTTGATCCATTCATATTCTTGTTGTTAACAAATTATCACCTATTTTTCCTTTTTGTTGACGGAACTTCAGCGTAAAATTGGTGGACTCTACATGTCCAAATTCTCTGAGAAAAAATGTCCAAATTTACCCCTCAACCTTCCTTTGGAGCTTCATTAGTAGGGGTCAAGGGTAAAAATAAGGCTGCTTCCCAGTGGAGGGGGTAATGTTAGACCAAAAGCTTATGGAGGCCAAAGTTGCTCAATTTTAGATAGTACACTGGAATATTTAACCCTTTTCCCTTTAGTTATCTTTAAAGGAGCTGGAAGGCTAAGAAATGATTATGAGGAATCATTCCTGCTTGTATGTGGTGGACCATCTAGAAGGAACAAAATCAACATGTTCGTTCTGTAACAAGAAATAAAGCATTTCCAAACTAAAAGCTACTTGTCTTTCTCTTTGTCTTTTGTGTTTTTGGTGCAAAAATGCAAAATTTACACGATATAGATAGTCAAGTAGACTTCATCCATAAACATTCTGCAGGTGCTTTCATGGAATTCTTTGTACAGCGGAAGTAATAACTCTCGAGTATATCATCCTATATTGCGTCTGAAAAGAAGTGGCAATGACAACTCTGGAAGTTGCTCTCCTTTATGCTACATTGAGCAAATGTACAGAAACAGAATGTTTTCTCAGCCAATCCGGAGGTGTAGAAAAATATTCATAGATAAGCAAAGTTTGCTGGTTATACAAAATGGCTTAGCTTTTCTACCAAGAAAATTCAAAACCAGTCTCCGCAAAACATTAAAGCATTCGGAAATTTTTAAGAGTATAGTACCTGAGATATTTGTTCGGTCCTGCATAGGACTAATGCTGGTTATGGCAGTTAATACTGCTGTTGTCAAAGCGCCTTCTTGTAAGTCTGTCAGTTTGATGGATCATGTCAAGCTTTTCCATTTTGTAAGACTCGATTATTCAAATATAAGTAACAAATCTCCTATTTTCTTCCCACTTTACAGTTGCTCTCACTGAAGAAAATCTACTTTTCTTGGAGGCATGGAGAACAATTGACCGTGCATATATTGACAAGACCTTCAATGGTCAAAGTTGGTTTAGGTACAGAGAAGACGCACTACGAAATGAACCAATGAACACAAGGCAGGAAACATGTAAGTTTTGCCCTTTTTCAGATGATCTGTTAGTGATTATCTACATGAAGTTTTGCAGAATACTCGGAAGAAATGATCTGCTATGCATCTGCGTTGAAACTTCTGATTGAAAAAGAAGAATTCATTAGTATGAGTAGCTAGAGGACTAAAGTGTGCAATCTATATAGAAGGGAAAATGTATTAGTTAACCTTACAAACATGTATAACAAGATGCAACTTAGCAAAATAGTACCCGGCATATTTTTGTATTTTCTTTTTGCTGACAAGATGATATATTGTGCCCATCAGTGTGTGGATAAACCTTTTGGTCAAGGTCACCTGCATGATGGACTAATAGTTTGTATCTTGAGTTCTGAATTTTGTCTGATATGTGCTTTAAGCAACCTCATCTATTTTCTGGAACCATGCCATTTGTGGCAGGAAACTCTGTTAATCAATAAATATATAGTGATAGAAACGTACAGATTCCAATAACCAACCTTGAAGCTTTAAACTTGTCTGGAAGTCTGAAATGACTTGTCTCAGCTACAGCTGTAGTTTTCCATCCCTTAAATGTACATATTGTTAAATCATTTCACTACACCGTCTCCAGATGCAGCAATAAAAAAGATGCTCGCCACTTTGGATGACCCTTTCACCCGGTTTCTGGAGCCTGAAAAGTTTAAAAGTTTGCGGGTATGGTTCTTGTTTTCTCTTGTCTTGTTAGCTGGTGAGTTAACTCCACCCTGATTGATTGAAAATTTGCTTCCTAAACAGATTTCTTCATATGTTTTTTGAAGGCAGTCAGGAACTCAAAATGCACTTACTGGAGTAGGGTTGTCAATTGGCTATCCATCGGGGAAAAATGAATCAGCCTTTGGACTGGTCGTTATCTCAGCTTCTCCAGGAGGTCCTGCAAATAGGGCTGGCATCTCATCTGGTGATATCATCCTACAAATTGACAATACCAGCACAGAAAACATGGGTATATATGATGCAGCAGAACGGTTACAGTAAGTTTTCTTCTGGTCCTGAAGTACAGTTTCATTTTATGCTTCACAGTTCAAATTCAATTGACAATACCAGCACAGAAAACATGGGTATATATGATGCAACAGAACGGTTACAGTAAGTTTTCTTCTGGTCCTGAAGTGCAGTTTCATTTTATGCCTCACAGTTCAAATTCTTGATGAGTTGAAGTCTTATTCTGGGTTTACCAGACAAGTGAAGCACAACAATTGAGAGCTTGAACGGAAGGGAAACATCAGTAAATTATTGAATTTACTTACTCATAACGATTGCCATGCTATTTTTTAATAGTATTTTGCCATGATTTCTTCGCTTCTGTTATTTCTATTTCAATCTTCTTCGATACGCCTTTCCTTGAGCTAAGGGTCTATCGGAAGCAACCTCTCTACCTCCCAAGGTAGGGGTAAGGTCTGCGTACGGTCTACCCTCCCAGGCCCCTCTTGTGGGATCACACTGGGTATGTTGTTGTTGTTACTTACTCATAACTATTGCACCTGAGAAACTTAATGATAGGATCTGCATGCTATAACTTTAAGCCAGAGGTCTTAATCTTTCTCACGTTATACTGAATCAAACTGGAAATATTCCTGGGAGAAACAGTATTACTTCTGATTAATGAGGGAGAAACATTGACTTATCAAAAAGAAAAAAAAACCGCTGAAGTAAAAGTATTTTTACTCTGCTATCATACATATGAGTTCATAAACAAGAAACATGTGGCTAATAGGTTTGTAACTGTAGGTCAATATCTCATAATATTTTCTGATTCTAAGATCCTGATATCAACAGGTTGGTAGACTGTTTCCACTAGCGATTCTGTCTATAGCATAAGTTTATATGTATATATTTTCCTCTTTATTTATTGTTATGTTTTGTTGACATACAGAGGACCTGAAGGAAGTGGTGTGGAACTAACTGTACTTCGTGGATCCGAGACAAGGAAGCTACCATTGATGTGTGTTCATTTTGTTGAACTCTTCTAAAGTTTTCTATGATCTGTATACTTCTGTTACTTTTAAATGTGACTTGTTATATGTATTAAAGAAAAAGCCATTAATGCATCTATTAATAAGAGTCAGCTCATGCCTTCTTACTTAGCTTTTCTTCTAGTGAAGATATGTAAATGTTTCATTTTTTTATGATTATGCTCTTTTATATTTTTTTATCTAGAGATGCATATTCTTAACAAATACTAATAATCTGCTGTCTTCCAGACGGGAGAAAGTTTCTCTGAATCCCGTAAAATCAAGAATCTGCAAGCTACCCACTGGAGGAGATGATGCTCCTCAGATCGGATACATCAAACTATCAACATTCAACCAGAACGCTTCTGGTAAACTATCTTATCAACCACTTCTAATATTAAAAACACTATTCTACTTACTAGACAACCAGACTACTCTCAAATCGCCTATTATCTGAATTAGTGGCCTTGCTTCTTCTTCTTTTTTTTCCCTTCTAAGGAGTGGTTTGTCACTATGCAGATGCATTGCATCAAATTGGAGAAACTTTTTTTCTACTCTCTGATTTGGTTATCATAAGTTATACACTCGTCATGGTTTAGAATTTGTCTTGATCTTACAGGTGTGTTCACTGTTAGTATGCCATAGTTGAAAATAGCATTTCCGTCAATGACAATGAAATCATTTGGAAAGTGAATCCTGCACTTCATATTGCTACGCTTGATATCTATCATTTTATGCATGCTTCCTCTAAAATTTTCTAGTAATGCAATGATTTCAGTACATGTTCGAAGAGTTAAACATCGGGTTAGTTTTTTCATAAATTCCAGCTAAATAGTTATGTAAATCTCCCTATAGGTGCTGTAAGAGAGGCGATTGAAACCTTAAGGAAAAACAATGTCAAGGCATTTGTCTTGGACCTTCGGGATAACAGGTGATGAGCTCTCACCATGTCTTCATTTCACAGTCTTTAATTGTGATCTGAAAGTTGAAATCTTGTGCAGTGGTGGTCTCTTCCCTGAAGGAGTTGAGATAGCAAAAATATGGTAAGCTTTGTTGTGCTTGGATTTTCCAGTTTGAAGTGTCTGCTTAGTTTTCTTCTGATGATCCAATGTACTCGAATGCTAGTTTCTCAATAAGTATTACTCATCTTTTCAAGGGTCGATGTAGGTGTTGACAATGAAAACTCTTTCCTTAATTTTATTCTTTTTACATAAGAGTGACACATAGGTCTATATATATTGTTAAATACTAGAAGTTCTTTTAATACAATGTAGTCAAGTCAAAATAATATTTTCAATTCACAACAGAGAGATTATGAGATTACTTTGTTAGTGATACAATGAAGTTTCTTTCTTTGGTTCAGCATATTATTATTCTCTAGTTTTTGACGCTATTGCTACTGCTATGCAAGAAGACTAAACTGTGCTATGCAATGGATTTCACTGGCAACCAGGTTGGATAAAGGTGTGATTGTATACATTTGTGATAGCCGTGGTGTTCGAGATATTTATGACACGGATGGGAGCAATGTGGTAGCTGCTTCAGAGCCCCTAGCTGTGCTGGTAAGTTTATTCTTACTTAGTCATTTATGTCGACATGGATTAGCCTAACCTCAGCTAAGTGGTTTTTATGATGAAGGTAGACAATTGAGTTGGTTCTTTGTTTTTTCCCCCTTGTGTACTTAAATTCCACAGCATCTTCTTGTTTTGTGATACTCACGGCTGGCCTGTAGTTCTCATTCATCAAATATTGGTGCTTAATGATGTATAATGATCCTATTCTTCCGGTGTATTTGAGTTTGACATGAATTTCGTATTTTGCACTGCAAATCTTTCCAGTCAGAGGCTCACTTCCTGTCACACTTCAGCATTTTAAGTTTATCTTTGGCTTCACCAAAAGTTGTTCTAGTTTCTCTTTCCATCACTTAAGTTCACACTTCACACACTGATTCCGCCAATCCCTGAATACTCCCTGGGCCAAACTCACCAACATAAGTTTGTCAGGTAAACAAAGGGACTGCAAGTGCAAGTGAGATTTTAGCCGGTGCTTTGAAAGATAACAAGCGCGCACAGCTGTTTGGTGAACCAACATATGGCAAGGGGTAATAACTTTATTACTTACATGCAAATACACTTTAGCTGGCAAAAGAAGAATGCTATTCTTACTTGTTTCTTCTTCTGATACAGTAAAATCCAGTCCGTATTCCAGCTATCTGATGGCTCTGGCGTGGCTGTTACAGTTGCTCGGTATGAAACTCCTGCTCACAACGATATAGACAAGGTCCACACTCTCTCTATCTCTCTCACTCTCGTTCTGATATATACTTGCCACGAGCAAATATGGTTATTGATGTGTATCGTCTTTCTAGGTTGGTGTAATACCGGACCATCCTTTGCCAGCATCATTTCCAAAAGACGACGAGAGCTTCTGTAACTGCCTTCAAAATCCTGCTGCTGCTTGCCACCTAGATAGAGTCGAGCTATTCTCGAAATGACTCAATCCTGCAATCTGAAGAAAATACCTTACTTTTTCAACAATTTGTTTGTAGATTCCATTGATTCTTTTACCAGATACATGCATCTGATGTTTGTACATACAAAGAACCAAGAACAAGGGACAACTTCAATTCCTAATATTGTTGAACTCTTGCTCTAAAAAGGGTCTATTTTTCCCCTGTACTATTCGAAATGGAACAACTTTGCCTTCCGTTTAATGGTGAAATCTCCAAAATGTCCTCGCTGTTGGCCAAATAGCTCAAAAAATCACATTTATCATTTGGAATTTACAAGTCACAGTAGTAATTGCTTCATGCTGTGTTTAGAGACCGCATCAAATGATGTGACATCGACATCCTACTTGGTTTATAAGTTACATTTATCATTTGCGATTTATAAGTCATATTAATCGAAGATCTTTCGGAAATAACCTCAAGAGGTAGTGGTCTATGTACACTCTACCCTTTTCATAAGTCATACCAGCAATTTTATAAGCCATACTAGTAATTGCTTCACGTTGTGTTCAGAAACCACATCAAATGATGTGACACAGACATCCTACTTGATATAAGTCACATTTATCATTTGCAATTTATAAGTCACACTAGTCAGGTCTTTCATAAATAGCTTTTCTATAGTTTAATTGTAGAATGCACAAAGTTGGTAAGATTTTTTGATACCATACTGAAATAAACTCGGCATGGTTCAATTTTTCACTTCACAATTTGGCTTGTGAGGTTCGATATTGGTTTAACTCAAGTTCAAAAGAATTACAACATATTATAGTTATGGACGAGCATCAAAGATATCAAGCTTCCTATTGACTTCTCACTGTGTACTGAGACATCCAACAAAATGGTAAGACTTTTCCATGGAAAGGTAATCAAATCAAGACTAAGATGGAAGTAACTAATACTCCCTATTTTTTACCCGTCAAGTTTCACTTTTCGAAAGTTAATTTGACTGATCGTCAAAACTAAATAGAATTAAATTAATTTAATATTATAACAACAGCATATCCAGTGGAATTCCACAAGTGAGATTTAGAGAGGGTATAATGTACCCAAACGTTACCACTATCTTTGTGAATGTAGAGAAACGGTTTTCAAAAGCCCCTTCAAAGGTAGAGAGTTTATTTTCGAATGTCCCTCGACTCAAAGTGTAGTAAATCCAATTAGAAAGAATAGAAAAACATAGCAACTAACAAGGAAAGTAATGCGTAAACCTTCAAATATTTAAATTTTAAATTCACTCATTTTTTCCTTTTCTATGTGTCTCTCTCAATATAATTGGATAATTCGGATGTCCGGGTCGGATCCATATTTGACCCGATTCCCATTCTATAAATAGGCCGTGCACCTTCCGTTAGGAATTTTAGCACTCCACCGTTCACAATCCCAAAGCTTCAATTGCAACCGCAGAGAGAAGAAGAAGAAGAATCAACAATGAAGCCAATGGTAGTAGACTATTTAGCAGACATGGAAGAACAAGGATCAACAATGGCGATGGACGTCGATGACGTGGACGCAATCGACATGTTCGGCGAAGGTCCACTCGGCGGCGGCGAACATCTCCGTCTCGCCGACTCTGACTTCTTCAATCTCTTTCAGGATGATTTCGATGACTCAGATATCAACTAAATCTATCACCTAAAACTCTTCCCCCGCTAAAAACAACAATATATGTGCTGTTTTCTCCCCCTACCTAGGGTTTACTCTTGCCTATGGTACGTTGTACTTAATTTTCTGAAGGAATAAAGCAATTTTTTGGATGCTCTAGAAATTTCATCATAGCTTGCTTATTCACATCGATTTTTTCGTGTTATTTTGAAAGCTTTTCGGGCTTTGGGTTCTGAGTTTCTGATTATGAAGCAATAGTTAGTTGTAGCTTGAATTTATAGCTCTGATTGTGAGGTATAAGTAGTTTCTAAGAGCTGTTTTCTCTTTTTGGTTGATCAATTGTTAAGTTCGAAGATGTAAGAGCTGATTCGAGTCTCGCTGTTGGCAAATCTATCCAAAAAAATATGTTTTTTCTATGGAAGGCAATCATCTATACTAATTTGAAATCTAGTCAGTTCTAGCAAATGATAAAAAAAACACTAGAGGACTCTTAGTATATATCATTAGAGCATATTAGGGAACTTGTAGTGTTAGATAAGTTTTAAGTATGGATTAATGAAATATTATGGATTCAAACAAAGCGCTTATGGTGATGAGGATTCATACTGCTGACCTGAACTAGCTTGGGATTGAGTTTTAGCTGATATTGTTGGAAAATTTATGGTTTCGTTGTCATTGTTGTGACAAATTTACATGTGCAAACCATTGTTCGCCCCAATTTCGGATAAAGAAGAAAGGCTGTGTAGGTTGACTGTGTCTGATATTAGGATGAATTCTCTTGTCATGACAGGTAGAATGACTGATTCATGTAGATTGTAGTCGACCCTAATTTGGGATTTAGGTGTAGTTATTGGCCTTTTCATAATACTTACATGGTGGTTATCCAGATGTGTGATTCAGCAATTCAGGTTTTCAATTGATATTTCTCGAGAAAACTGTGTACACCATTCATTCTATTTCACTATTTCTTGTGCAACCTGAGCAGTCTTCTGTATTGTCATTTTCTCGGAGAGTCGAATTGCTTATGCAACACTTAAGTTTAGGTTACTGTGTTCTGGCATTTCACTGCTTATGTGATACAGAGGACAATACTCTGTCTGACTTGGTTCCTCTTTTCTGTTAGGCATCAGTGGTGGCTTAGTTTAATATATGTCGTTCGTACTTATCAGAAGCATAAAACTTATGCCATTCTTGAAGCTTGTTTTTTGGTTTGCCAGTACTTTGCATATTACCTAATGTTGGAAGGTTAATCCATGTCATAGGTATTGCAAGAACACACAGGCATTTCAAAATGCTCGTCTAGGTTATGTCTTTCGGTTGTTCATGTATAGTAAGTACCAATGCATGTTTGGTTTTGTTTGAAAGATTGAAATTCTTGCTTTCTATCCCAAGTTTTATCCTTTCTTTCATAATGGTGGTGTTCTGGCCAGCTTGTGTGCTCGTCTACTAATCCATTGAGTGCGTGCTATGGGAATCTCCCTCGGGAATATTTTGACCATTTGAAGTTGAGTACTCGAGTGAATGTTCCCAATGACCAGTGTCTTGTTTCTGTGGTTGCGCGTTGTTGCCTCTGAGTACACATCCGTGAAAAGGACTGAAATAAAACTGGAGAATTAACTTTCTTCTTGAGCTTATAGTAGCTTTACTGGCATTGTTGGCATCATTTGTGTATGTACTTAAACATTAGGAATTTAGTATCCTTTGTACTTGTTACCATTCTCAGAAGAAAAAAAGTTTATGATCCCTTTTGCAAATATCTTGATTTATTTACAACCTTATGGCGATATTGATATTTGTGCCCAGCTAGACAAGTTACTATCTATAATGATGTAATGGGTAATAGGTCTTGCCCAAAGTTTGGGATTATTATAACAATTTCGGTCAATGTTCGAGTATATTTCAAACCATTTTCCCTATTTAAAATTGTATTTTATTCCCTTTAACATATATTTTGTCATAAACAAATACTTTTTAGATTTTTATCTTATAAAGAAAAAAGAGATAAAGATGCAAAAAAAATGGAATGAAATAAAACATGATTAGATCTAAAGCATGCATGGATTAACATATTTTTCTCAATGTCAAACAAAAATTAGCCACAAAAAGGCAGATAACATAGCAGCAAAATGTGCATTTCAATTCATCTAAAAACCAATCACTGAAGAATCTCTCTATAAAAACTTCTCATTAGCCCAAAAGGTTTTCATACATATATATTGAATACCACAAACATAAAAAAAAAAATTAAGGAGTTTTATATATTTAATATATATACGTATATATAATTTTATATAATATATCAAGATCAATATGGCAAGTGCTCAATGCAATCCTGATCAATCCCATAGCCAAGCTCAGGTTGAAATATCATATCTTAGAATCTATGGTTTATTCCATCTCATTTTATATGATAAAACAATGATACATTTATGTATTTGAAAGTAAAGGCCGATTCAAGATTTGAATTTTATGATTTCTAGATTTTAGCCATTTTGAGCGTACTTGGTTCTAAACTTGTGATTTGTAACAAGTCGAGTCAAAGGTACTGAGTTATATTGAAGTTATACTATAAACACTATATCTATCCATAGTTGAAAATTTTAAACTTTAAACTTTAGTTTTTACCCTCAACAATATACTCTTATAACCATAGATGCATATGGACATGTTTAATATCACAAATTTTAAGGATACTTTTAATATGCACGAAAAAATATGATTAAACTCATCATTTAATCAAATCACCATCGTATAAAATGAAACAAACGTAAAAAAATATATATAAAAATTATTTGTTTGGTAAATTCTTAATTTTTTACCTTATTTTTTTTTCTTTCCTTCTACTCTTATAAACTTGCAATTTTTGATAGGCAAATCACCCTGTTAGCAAAGTTGAAGATGCAATCCATAGAGCTTGTGAATCAGCTCATCAAAAAAGGGAACATAATTCTGGATTTCTTCACCAGGTAATTTTATTAGATATCATTGATCAGTTGAGGTGTGCGTAAACTACTCTGGAGTGCGATTATCAAAAATATATTTAAAATATATTTTTGGTGTATTAAATTATTTTTCTTGTTGGTTTGTGTTTTAGACTGGAGAGCAAATGATGCACATGGCTCAAGATGCAGTTGATGGGATGAAGAACACATTTGGAATTGGAACTAAAAATAATAAATAAAAGAATTGTTGTTCACTAATGTGTTATATAAGCATTTGTAACCAATAAGAATTATCTATCACTATGTTATTATTAATCATATAAGCATGTTATAATTATTTTTTGTTGGTGTTTGTTTGCGCATTAGATTATTTATTTGATGCTCAACAAACTATCTTTCTCTTTATGATATTGATAACAACATAAGAAAGCCTAGAGCATGGTCGTTAGTCTTGTTTTTGCTGAGCTTGATTCTCTATGATATAGACGTCTTTGATTAGATGAAGACAAAAATATAAGAAGAATATAGTGAGGGTGTTTATAAAATCACTAGTTAATAGTCTTAATGGAACTCTTATTCTTTAGGATATAATAGCACGTAGCCATAGGAAAAAAACGAGGAGCATGGTCCCTAATCTAGTTTCATAGTCTGATTATCTACGCTATAGACGTATTTGATTGGATAGAGACAAATATATAAAAAAGTATATGATAAAAGATACTTATTAATAACTAGGTAGCTAGCACAACTCGTCTCAATCATTTACTTTTACGAAAAAGCAGTTCCTTTGGTCATAAATTAACCATATTTTTTACTAAATTGCTAAATGAGGCTAGCAAGTAACATTGTTCCTTATGAGAAGTACATATCATATGAGTACACATTTATACTTTAGTGAAACCAAAGAAATATTGGTATTTCTATGATCTTTACATGCAATGCATTGTAGAAATTCTAATAAACAATCAGTTCAGTGCACAAAGTATCTCGCGTTCACACAAGATTGAGTCTGATATAGACAGTCTATCCTGATGCAAACATCGTAGAAAATTCTAAGCAAACATCGTAGAAAATTCTAGTTTTTGTAAAAAACTTTAGAAAGGCTAGGAATCTTTTTGTTGTAACTCATAATTTTCAAACTTTGCCTCAAAATATCAATCTCCCTCTCCCTCTTAACTTCTTGTTTCTCCATTGAAGCAATTTTTTCTTTTAAATGTGCAATGACTTCTTCTTTTGCTTTCAACTCCATATGTAGCTCTTCTATTAGTTCCACTTCCTCTGTTCTCCAGCAGAGTCTTTCTCCTATGAAAACAAATTAAGCACACCATCAAGAATGGTTAGAATTCATTTTGCATCTTACAATTAAGCAGAAACGAATTCAGAATTTTGAGTTTTGAGTTCTGGATTGTAGAAAGATAATTACTGGATTTTAGATAAATTGTTTATACATATTAAGTGGATTTCTTAATAAAAATACAAAATTTTGGGCTAAAACTAATTGTTTCCACCAAATCAGTAACTAGAGCTCTGGCTTCGCTCCTGCAGCTAAGTTTTACTAATTGGACAAGACTTCAATATATTCAAAAGTAGAACTTAAGTTAAACAAAGAATTTTAACAAGGGAATTCGAAAAAATGCAAGAATATCACACTTGGAATATGAACTTGTGACCTAAAAAAACTCTTGAGTTACCTTTAAACGCTAGAAGCTTCTTTAAGTCGACAAGATTCAACAATTTATTTATTGATGAAAATACTTGTTCTTACTCTATTTGTACATTACTATTTTTCGATGATCGGAACTCAATTGAAATCTTTTGGACCATGTACCCACCCCCAGCAAAAGGAGGGGAATGGTAGATGAAAAGGCAAATGAACCTAACAAAAAGGACGAATAAGAGGCTCGAGAGATTAACATGAGAGGACATGGATGACCATATTTCTAGGAGCGACCTCCAAGCAAGTGTTATTTAATGAAATAACTCGAATTTCAAATCATTATTGCCATGTGAAAAGGGCATAAACCAAATAGGACTAAAAACATAAGAAAATAATACAAAATGAAATTTACCTTGATTTGTCCTTTGAATAAGTTCATCAAGCTCATTTTTAATAACAAAATAGAGATTTTTCCATTTCTCAATAGCTTCATCTCTTCTAACTTCCTCTTCTCTAATTTTCTCCAACAATGAATTTCTCACCAACAGATGATACTCTTTATTATTACATTTTTCACTCATCATTTCTTGATTTTCCACTTTCTCTTCATCTTCTTTATAATCTTCCAATTTCTTCTTCAAATCATTTAATTCTTCATTAAGTTTCTTCTTTTCTTGCTTCCATTCTTCTTCTTTTAGTGCAAAAACTATCATTTCTTGATTGTAAATTTCACTCTCATTTTCCCTTATACACATT
Source organism: Solanum stenotomum (assembly GCF_019186545.1). Lineage (NCBI taxonomy): Eukaryota > Viridiplantae > Streptophyta > Magnoliopsida > Solanales > Solanaceae > Solanum > Solanum stenotomum. The sequence continues at coordinate 1,332,551 of NC_064285.1, read as the reverse complement.
ATTTCACTTACCTCTTTTTGAAGTAACCTTACTTTATACTTCAACTCTTCAATAATTTTGGCATTTGGATTGTTTTTATGATTTTTTGTTTGAAGACTTCCCATTTTGCTAAAAGTCTTTTTCAACTCTCTTTGCCTTTTTCTTTTTCTTCTTCTACTAATAATGGAACTATTTATATTAGGTGACTATGTGGTATATATATAGCAAGTTATTAAATACTCATGTTTTGTTGTGTGTATTAATAAAGGGGTGACTTAGTACAAGGGTCGATGTAGGAGACTTTTAATAATAGAGTGAGTTTCGAGGAGAGTCAGAAATTTATATAAGGGAATTCGAAAAATAATAGAATTTTATGTATAAATTTTATACTTTGTGACTAGAGTAATTTTTGAACCCTTTGCACTTCACTAGATCCCCCCCCCCCCCCCCCCCCCC
>NC_064285.1:1298505-1330385 GCF_019186545.1 Solanum stenotomum | reverse complement strand
TATGCATAAAAGTTAAGATAATCTTACAAATTTGTTTTATGATCCCTGAACTTGAAAAAAAGTAGTGTTTGCTCCTCGAAAATTACAAGTTTCATTACTTAGATGTCACGAATTAACTCACAAAATTTAAGTTCAAACAGTATTCATTACATGGATTTTTAAAAATTTACCGACTAATACATACGAAAAATCAAGAAAGTCGCGTGATTCCTATAAATTGGTTAGTAAATGCGAAAATATGCCTTAAAAATGGTGGGACTATACGCAATGTTTCCCCAACTTATTACAAAGGTCTTCATAAAGTTTTTTCAGAAAAAAATTTTGGGTGCTCCAAGGCGCCAGATCTATGGGCTAATCTAATACACACGAAAAACAAGAAAGTTGCGTTATTCCTAAAAAATAGTTCGTAATGCAAAAATATCCCTTAAAAGATGGTCGGACTATATGCAATGCTTCCCCAACTCATTATAGAGGTCCTCATAATTTTTTTTCAGAATTTTCTTTGTGTACTCCAAGGTGCCACATCCATGGGCAAACACAAAAAATCAAGAAAGATGTGTAATTTCTAAAAGTTGGTTCGTAAATGCGAAAATATGTCTTAAAAATGGTGGGACTATACACAATGCTTCCTCAACTAATTATGGAGGTCCTCATAAAGTTTTTTTTAGAATTTTTTTTGGGTGCTCCAAGGCGTCATATCAATGGACTAATACACACGAAAAAGTAAGAAAGTTACATAATTCCTAAAAATTGACTAGTAAATGTGAAATATGCCTTAAAAATAGTGGAACTATATGCAATGTTTCACCACCACATTACAAAGGTTCTCAGAAATTTTTTTCAGAAAATCTTTTTGGGTGCTCTAAGGCGCCAGATCCATGAGCTAATATTAACACACGAAAACCAAGAAATCCGCGTAATTCCTAAATGTTGGCTCATAAATGCGAAAATATGCCTTAAAAATGGTGGGACTATACACAATGCTTGCCTAACTCATTACGGAGGTCCTCATAAAATTTTTTCAGAATTTTTTTGAGTGCTCCAAGGCACCAGATCTATGGGCCAATACACACACAAAAAAAAACAAGAAAGTTGGGTAATTCCTAAAAGTTTGCTTGTAAATGCAAAAATATGTTATTAAAAAATGGTGGGACTATACACAATACTTTCCCAACTCATTACGGAGGTTCTCATAAAGGTTTTTCAGCAAGAAAAAAATTGAGTGCACCAAGACGCCAGATCCATGGGCTAATACACACGAAAAACCAAGAAAATCGCATAATTCCTATAAGTTGGCTCGTAAAAGAAAATATGTCTTAATAGTGGTGGGACTATAAGCAATGCTTCTCCAACTCATTTTGGAGGTCCGCAAAAAGTTCTTTCAGAAATAATTTTTGGGTGCTCCAAGGCGTCATCCATGGGCTAATACACGAAAAAACAAGATAGTCGTGTAACTCCTAAAAGTTGGCTCGTAAATACGAAAAGATGCATTAAAAATGATGTGACTATACACAATGGTTACCTAAGTCATTACGGAGGTCCTTATAAAGTTTTTTTAGAAATTTTTTTGGGGTGCTCCAAGGCACCAGATCAATGTGCTAATACACACGAAAAATCAAGAAAGTCGCGTAATTTCTAAAAACTAACTCGTAAATGTGAAAATATGCCTTAAATATATGGCAGGACTATACACAATGATTCCCCAACTCATTACAGAGGTCGTCATAAGATTTTTTAGAAAATTATTTTTGGTGCTTCAAGGCGCCAGATTCATGGGATAATACACACAAAAAATCAAGAAAGTCCCGTAATTCCTAAGAGTTGACTCGTAAATACGAAAATATGTGTTAAAAATGATGGGACTATACGCAATGCTTCCTTAACTCATTACAGAATTCCTCATAAAAAATTTCACAAAATATTTTTAGGTGCTCCAAGCCGCCAGATCCATGGGCTAATACACACGAAATTATTTTTGGGTACTCCTAAGTGCCAGATCCATGGGCTAATACTCAATAAAAACTTAGAAAGTCAGCTATTCTTTCAAAGTCGGCTCATAACTGTGAAAATATAACTTTAAAAATTGTGGGACTATACGCTATGTTTCCCCAACTCATTTTAAAGGTCCTCATAAAGTTTTTTCTTTAAAAAAATTTGGTGCACGAAGGCATCAGATCCATGAGCTAATACACACGAAAAACCAAGAAAGTTGGATCGTAAATGCGAAAATATGACTTAAGAATGGTGAAACTATACACAATGCTACCCCAACTCATTAAGGAAATCCTCTTAAAGTTTTTTTTTTAAAAAAAATTGGGTGCTCCCATGCACCAGATCTATGAGCTAATACACAAAAAAACCAAGAAAGTCGACTAAATCCTAAAGGTTGGCTAGTAAATGTGAAAATATGCCTTAAAATGGTGGGACTATACGCAATGTTTCTCCAACTCATTACGAAGGTCCGCATAAAGTGCTTTCAAAAAAAAATTCAGGGGCTCCTAGGCGCCAAATACATATGGCTAATACACACAAGAAATAAAAAAAAGTCGACTAATTTCTAATAGATGTCTCGTAAATGCGAAAATCAATCTTAAAATATTATGGAACTATATGCAATGCTTCTCCAACTCATTACTGAGATCTTCATAAAGTTTTTTCTAAATATTTATTTGGGTGCTCCAAGGTGTCAAATCTATGGGCTAATATACACAAAAAACTAAGAAAGTCGACTAATTCCTAAAAGTTGGCTGGTAAATGTGAAAATATGTCTTAAAAATGGTAGGACTATACACAATTCTTCTCTAACTTATTACGGAGTTCCTCATAAAGTTTTTTCAGAAATTTTTTTTGGGTACTCCAGGTGCCGAATCAATGAGCTAATACACATAAAAAACTAAAAAAGTCTAATAGTTCCTAAAAGTTTGCTCGTAAATATAAAAATATGCCTTAAAAATAGTGGGACTATATGCAATGCTTCCCCAATTCATTACAGAAGTCCTCATAAAGTTTTTTCAGAAATTTTTTTAGAGCGCTCCAAGGCACCAGATCCATGGGCTAATACACACGAACAAACCACCATTTTCACAGTCCGCATTTAGGGGAAATTTATAGGAATTAGGCAATTTTTTCTATTTTTTTGCCTGTTAGCCCATGAATGTTTTGGTGATATCGCTTCCAAATGATTTATTTGCAAAATCTTTATGAAGCCCTCGATAGGGACATGGGGGAGAAGTACGTACAATATCACCATTTTAATAGTTCATTTTGGGTATTTAGGAGCCAATTTAAAAGAATTAAACAATTTTCTTAATTTTTCGTGTGTGTTAGTTAGCCTATGAATATTTTGATAATACGACTTCCAACAATTTCTTTGTGAAATCTTTATGGAACCCTCCGTAAGGAATTGAGGGAGCAGTACGTATAGTCTCACCATTTTCAGAGTCCATTTTGGTCATTTAGGGGTCAATTTACAGGAATTATGTGATTTTCTCAATTTTGTGTGTTAACCCATAAATATTATGGTGATATGACTTCTAGACAATTTCTTTGCGAAACCTTTATGGAACCATCCTTTGGGAGTTGGAGAGAAGTACGTACAGTCTCACCATTTTCAAAGTCCATTTTGGACAGGGGCAATTTAAAAGAATTAAGCAATTTTCTCAATTTTTATCGTGTATGTTAACCAATAAATATTTTGGTGATATGACTTTCAAACAATTTCTTTGTGAAACGTTTACGGAACCCTCCATATGGAGTTAGGGAGATGTACGTAAACTATCACCCTATTTAGAGTCCATTTTGGGTATTTAGGGGCCAATTTACTGGAAAAACAATCTTTCTCAATTTCTCGTGTGTATTAGCCTAGGAATATTTAGTGATACAGCTTCTAGATGATTTCTTTGTGAAATATTTATGGAAGCATCCGTAGGGAGTTGAGAGAGCAGTACGTACAATCTGACCATTTCCAGAATTCATTTTGGGCATTTAGGGGCAAATTTACAGGATTAAAGCAATTTTCTCAGTTTTTTATGTGTGTTAGCTCATGAATATTTTGATGGTATGACTTCAGAAAGATTTTCTTGTGAAACCTTTATGGAAATCACCGTAGGGAGTTGGGGGAATAATACGTACAATCTCACCATTGCCTGAGTCCATTTAGGGCATTATGAGGTAATTTACAAGAATTAGACGTTTTGCTTAGTTTTTTCTGGGTGTTAGCCCATGAATATTTTGGTGATATGGCTTCCAGAGAATTTATTTATGGAACCTTCACGAAAACCTCTGTAGAGAGTTTGGGGAGAAGTACATAAAGTATCACCATTTTTAGAGTCTATTTTGGGTATTTAGGGCCAGTTTACATGAATTAGGCAGTTTTCTCAATTTTTCGTGTGTTAGCCTATAAATATTTTGGTGATACGACTTCTAGACGATTTCTTAATGAAACCTTCATGGAACCCTCTGTAGGGAGTTGGGGGACCAATTTGATTGTCTCACCATTTTCGGAGTGCATTTTGGGCATTTAGGGGGCAATTTACAAGAATTAGACGATTTTCTTAATTTTTCGTGTGTGTTAACCCGTTAATATTTTAGTGATATTGCTTCTTATGGAGCCCTCCGTATGGAGTTGGAGGAGAAGTATGTACAATCTCACTATTTTTTAGAATCTATTTTGGGCATTAAGGGAGTAATTTATAGGAATTAGGCGATTTTCTCTTTTTTTTTTGTGTGTGTTAGCCCATGAATATTTTGGTGATATGGCTTGTGGATGATTTCTTTGCGTAACATTTACGGAAACCTCTGTAGAGAGTTAGGGGAACAGTATATACAGTTTCACTGTTTTCAAAGTCCATTTTGTACATTTAGGGGGTAATTACAAAAATTAGTCAATTTTCTCAATTTTTTGTGTTTTAGTCCATAAATATTTTGGTGATATGACTTTCGAATGATTTTTTGCGAAATCTTTATGGAACCCTCCTTAGGGAGTTGGGGGAGCAGTATGTAAAGTCTCACTATTTTCAGAGTCCATTTTGGACATTTAAAGGCCAATTCACAGGAATTAGATGATTTTCTCATTTTTTTTCGTGTAGGTAAGCCTTTGAATATTTTGGTGATCCGTCTTCCAGACAATTTCTTTGTGAAACCTTTTTGGAACCATCTGTAGCGAGTTGGGGGAGCTGAACGTACAGTTTCACCATTTTTAAAGTTCATTTGGGCATTTAGGGGGCAATTTACAAGAATTAAGCAATTTTCTCAGATTTTTATGTGTGTTAGCCCATGATATTTTAGTGATTTGGCTTTTGAACGATTTCTTTGTAAATCCTTTATGTGATCCTCCGTAGGGAGTTAGGGGAACAATACATACAATCTCACAATTTTCAGAGTCCATTTTGGGAATTTAGGGGGTAATTTATAGGAATTAGGTGATTTTCTTAGATTTTATTTTTTGTTAGCTCATGAATATTTTGGTTATATGGCTTCTAGATGATTTCTTAATGAAACTTTTACAGAACCCTTTGTAGGGAGTTTGAGGGGTAGTACGTACAGTCTCACTATTTTTCAAAGTATACTAGGCATTTATGGGGCAATTTACAGGAATTAGGTAATTTTCTCAATTTTTCGAGTGTGCTAGCTCATGAATATTTTGGTAATATGGCTTTCGAACGATTTATTTATGCAACTTTATGAAACCCTCCGTAGGGAGTTGGGGGAGCTGAACGTTCAGTCTCACCATTTTCAGAGTGCATTTTGGGCATTTAGGGGCAATTCAAAAGAATTAGATAGTTTTCTTAATTTTTGTGTGTGTTAGCCCATGAATATTTTTGTGATATGACTTCCAAACGATTTCTTTTTGAAACTTTTATGGAATCCTCTGTAAAGAGTTGGGGGAGCAGTACGTACAATCTCACCATTTTTATAGCCCATTTTGGGTATTTAGGAGGCAATTTATAGAAATTAGGTGATTTTCTCTTCTTCTTTTTTTGTGTGTTACCCGATGAATATTTTGGTGATATGACTTCCAGAAGATTTCTTCGCAAAACTCTTACGAAAACTCCTATAGGGAGTTAGGGGAGAAGTATACACTGTATTTGTATTTTTAAATTTCATTTTGGGTATTTAGGAGCCAATTTATAGGAATTAAGCAGTTTTTAAATTTTTTATGTGTGTTAGCCTATGAATATTTTTGTGATACGGCTCCCAGACGATTTCTTTGTGAAACCTTTATGGGACCCTCTGCAAGGAGTTAGGAGAGCAATACGTACATTCTTAACATTTTCAGAGTCCATTTTAGGCATTTTTTGGCAATTTTTCTCAGTTTTTTGTGTATTAGCCTACTAATATTTTGGTGATATGGCTTCAAGATGATTTCTTTTCGAAACCTTTACGGAATCCTTCGTAGGAAGTTGGAGGAGAAGTACGTATAATATCACCATTTTTAGAGTCCATTTTGGTCATTTAGAGGCCAATTTATAGGAATTAGACAATTTTCTCAATTTTTCGTGTGTGTTAGCCCATGAATATTTTAGTGATATGGATTTCGGACGGTTTCTTTGCAAAAATTTTCGGAACCATCCGTAGGTAGTTAGTGGAGCAGTATGTACAATCTCACAATTTTAGAGTCTATTTTGGGAATTTAGGGGAAATTTAGAGGAATTAAACGATTTTCTCAGTTTTTGTGTGTGTTGGTTCATGATTATTTAGGTGATATGGTTTCCGGAAAATTTCTTAGTGAAACCTTTATGGAACCCTCAGTAGGGAGTTGGGGGAGAGGTATGTACACTCTCACAATTTTTGGAGTCCATTTATGGAATTTGTGGGCCAATTTACAAAAATTAGGCAATTTTCTAAGTTTTTTGTGTGTGTTAGCCCATGAATATTTTGGTGTATGGTTTCCCGATGATTTATTTGAGTATCCTTTATGGAATCCTCTGTAGGGAGTTAGGGGAGCACTTTGTACATTATCACTATTTTCGGAATCCATTTTGGGTATATAGGACACCATTTTGCAGGTCTTAGGTGATTTTCTTCAATTTTTCGTGTGTAACCCATGAAACTTTTATTGATATGGCTTCCGAATGATTTCTTTGTGAAATTTTTATGGAACCATTCGTAGGAATTGTACGGTCTCATCATTTTCAGAGTCCATTTTGTGCATTTAGGGGACAATTTACAAGAATTAGGTGATTTTCTTAGTTTCTTGTGTGTGTTAGACCATGAATATTTTGGTCATATGGCTTCCGGACGATTTCTTTGAGAAATATTTACGAAACTCTTCGTAGGGAGTTGGGGGAGAAGTAAGTACAGTATCACCATTTTTATAATCCATTTTGGATATTTATGGGCCAATTTGTAGGTTTTAGACAATTTTTTCAATTTTTATGTGTGTGTGTTAGCCTATGAATATGTTGATGACACATCTTCCAAATGATTTCTTTGTAAAATCTTTATGGAACCCTCCATAGGAAGTTGGGGAAGCAATACGTCTAGTCTCACCATTTTCAGAGTCCATTTTAGGCATTAAGGGGCCATTTTAATGGAACTAGGTGATTTTCTTAGCTTTTTGTGTGTGTTAGCCCATGAATATTTTGGTGATATGTCTTCCAGATGATTTATTTGTGAAACCTTTGTGCAATCCTCCGTAAGGAGTTGGGGGAGCAGTACATATAGTCTCACCAATTTTATAGTTCATTTTGGGTATTTAGGGGCCAATTTGCAGGAATTTGATGATTTTCTCAATTTTTCGTGTGTGTTAGCCCATGAATATTTTGATGAAACATCTTCCAAACGATTTTTTTGTGAAATATTTATGGAACCCTCTGTAGGGAGTTAGGAAAGTAGTACGTACAATATCACCATTTTCAGAGTCCATTATGGGTATTTAAGGGCTAATTTAAAGGAATCAAGCGATTTTCTCAGTTTTTTGTGTGTGTTAGCCAGTGAATATTTTGGTGATATGACTTTCAGACAATTTCTTTTTGAAACCTTTATGGAACCATCCGTATGGAGTTGGGGGAGCAATACGTATTGAGTCCATTTTGGCGTTTAGTGGACAATTTATATAAATTGGGCGATTTTCTCAATTTTTTTGTGGTTTAGCCCATGAATATTAATTTTTTGTGTGTGTGTTAGCCCATTAATATTTTAATGATATGGCTTCCGGATGATATATTTGCGAAACCTTTATGAAATCCTTCGTAGGGAGTTGAAGGAGAATTAAGTACGTACACTATTACCATTTTTAGAGTTCATTTTGGGTCTTTAGGGGCCAATTTATAGGAATTAGGTAATTTTCTCAATTTTTATTTGTCTTAGCCCATGAATATTTTGGTGATATGACTTCCAGATGATTTCTTTGCGAAACCTTTATGGAACACTCCTTATGGAGTTGGGGGAATAATATGTATAGTTTCACCATTTTCGGAGTCTATTTTGGGTATTTAGGAGCCAATTTACAGGAATTAGACGATTTCTCAGTTTTTCGTTAACCTATGAATATTTTGGTGATATGACTTCTGGACGATTTTTTGAAAACTTTTATGGAACTCTCCGTAAGGATTTGGGGAGCAGTACGTACAGTCTCACCATTTTCGGAGTCCATTTTGGGTATAAAGGGGGAAATTTATAGAAATTAGGCGATTTTCCGTGTGTGTTAGCTCATAAATATTTTGTTGATATAGCTTTCGAATGATTTCTTTGTGTAACATTTATGGAACCCTCCGTAGGGAGTTGGAGGAGCAGTACATACAGTGTCACCATTATTAGATTCCATTTTGAGCATTTAGCAGGCAATTTATAGAAATTAGGTGTGTTAGTCCATGAATATTTTGGTGATATGACTTCAGAACGATTTCTTTACAAAACCTTTACGGAACCCTTAGTAGGCAGTTGTCGGAGAAGTACGTACAATGTCACCATTTTTATAGTGGGCCAATACACACGAAAATACAAAAAAAGTCATGTAATTCTTAAATGTTGGCTCGTAAATGTGAAAATATGCTTTAAAATGGTGGGAATATTCGCTATGCTTCCCTAACACATTACGGAGGTCCTCATAAAGATTTTTTATAACAAACTTTAGGTGCTCCAAGGTGCCAGATTTATAAACTAATACACACGAAAAATAAAAAAAATTCAAAATATATGTTTCATGGCCCATTAACTCCAAAAACAAAGTGACATCTACCTACCCCTAAAAACCATGAGTATCATTTATTAGGTTGTCTAAAATGGACATACAAAATTTAAGCTCAAACCGAGTTGGACACCAATATTTCAGAAAATTCATGAACTAATACACGCGAAAAGTCAAGATAATCATGTATTCCTATTTTATGACCCAACTCCAAAAAAAAGCAATATCTACCCTTGAAAAACTACTAGGTCGTCACAAATGGACCCACAAATTTAAGCTCAAACAGAATCAATCACACATATTTTGAAAAAAATCATATACATTACACACAAAAACTTGAGATAATCCAAAATTATTATTTTTTATCCATTAAACTTCAAAAAAATAATGTTTGTCCCTAAAAACTATGAGTATCATTTGCTTGGTAATCATGAATAGACCCACAAAATTTTAGCTCAAACAGGATCGATTACACATTTTAAAAAATTTATAAGATAATACACACAAAAAATGAGATAATCCATAAATCCTATTGTGTGACCCATAAAGTTTTAAAATAGCGACGTCTGCCCCGAGGAAACCACAAGCATTGTCTAGTAGGTTATCAGAAAAAGACCCACAAAGTTTGAGTTTAAACGGAGTCGATCACATATATTTTGATAAATTTATGAACTAATACACACGAGAAGTCAAGCTAATCAAGAATTTTTGTTTCATGACCCATAAAGTCCAAAAAAAATAATGCATGCCCCTGGGAAATTATGAGTATCCTTTACTAGGTTAGGTCGTCATATATAGATCCATAAAATTTGAGCTCAAACAAAGTCGGTTACACATATTTCAAAAAATTCATGGCAAATACACACAAAAAAATGAGATAATTTTGGATTCCTATTTCGTGACCTATGAACTTCAAAAAAAAGTTATAATTACCCCTAAAGAATTATGAGTATCATTTACTAGGTCATCACGAATGGACACACAGAAACTGGGTTCAAATAAAATTTGTCACACATCTATATTACCTCAAAATATGAACTCTTAACTTGAATGTTAAATTACTAAATATCTCTAACTTAGGTTATGATTTTTTCAATCAGTTGTGACTTTTTCGATAAGTGGTAACTATTTTCAAAGAGCTGTGATTTTTCGTTGAGTTGTAACTTTTTCAATAAGCTATGACTTTTCCAAAGAGTTATAACAAATGTTGCTAAAAGTTAATATTCGTGGCAACTAAAACCGCATCTAAATTATATAACAATTGCCGCTAAAAGATAGTATTAGTGGCAACTAAAACAGCCGCTAAATCATTAAACTATTGCCGCTAAATGATAGAATTAATGGTAGCTAGAGCTGTCCCTAAAAGATAGTAGTAATGACAGCTAAAACCGCCACTAAACCATATAAGAACTGCCCCTAAAAAAGTATTAGTGGCAACTAAACCCGCCAAAATATATAGTCTCCACGAAAAAAAAAATTAGTGGCAACAAAAGCCGCCACAAATCATATAAGTGTTGCCGCTAAAAGTGCGTATTAGTGGCAACAAAAATCGCCACAATTTCCAATTAAAGTCGCCACTAAAGTCTGTTTTAGCGGCAACTAAATCCGCCACTAATACAAATAACAGTTGCCGCTAAAAGATAGTATTAGTGGCAACTAAAGTCGCCACTAAATCATTAAACCAGTGCCTCCTAAAAAGTGCTTTTAGTGGCAACTAAAGTCGCCATTAAATCATTAAACTATTGACGCTAAAAGGTCGTATTAGTGGCAACTTAAGTCGCCACTAAATAATTAAACTATTGCCGCTTAAAAATAGTATTACTAAATCATTAAACCATTGCCGCTAAAAGGTCCTTTTAGTGGCATCTAAAGTCGGCACTAAATCATTAAACTATTGCCACTAAAAGATAATATTAGTGGCAACAAAAATCACCACTAAATTATTAAATTAAAAGGTCGTAATAGTGGCAACTTAAGTCGCCAGTAAATCATTGCCGCTAAAAGGTTCTATTAGTGGCAACTAAAGTCGCCACTAAATCTTTACACTATTGCTGCTAAAAGGTTGTATTAGTGGTAACTAAAGTCGCCACTAAATCATTAAACTATTGCCGCTAAAAGATAATATTAGTGGCAACAAAAATCACCATTAAATAAAATAATAGTTGCCGCTAAAAGGTAGTATTAGTGGCAACTTAAACCGCCACTAAATAATATAATAGTCGCCCCTAAAAGAAAGTATTAGTGGTTACAAAACCGCCGCAATCATATATGAACGCCGCTAAAAGTAAGTATTAGTGGCAACATAAACCGCCACTAATTCATAAAAGAGTCGCCGCTAAAAGTAAGTGTTACTGGCAACAAAAACCGCCACTAATTCCTACAACAGTCGCCGCTAAAAGTTTGTTTACAGGCAACTAAATCCGCCACTAAATAAAATAACAATTGCAGCTAAAAGATAGTATTAGTGGCAAATAAAACCCCCACTAATTCATATAAAAGTCGCCATTAAAATCTAGTATTTTGAAAAGTTATGAACTAATACATACAAAAAGACTAATCAAGAAACCAAACTTTGAGTTTACATTAAATATTTAATTCTAAGCCTAATTATTATTATATATTAATGTCATAACTTTACTATTGAGCTAAGTCTAAGGATCTATCAAAACCAAACTCTCTACCCTAATGTAGCATAAGATTTGTATACATCTTATCCTTCCTAGGTTCCATTAAAAATTTAAATTTAAATGTTCAAAAACTATACTAAAAATACTATAAGTTGCAATCTTTCTAATATTAATATGACAAAAAATTACAACTTAAAATGTTGATTAAAATCCATACAATTTGACTCTCGACAAACAAAAAGGTGACGAGTAGGTATTAGGCCTAAAAACAAAATTAACAAATACATTAGTACTAAGACAACACCGAAAGTAATTAAAAAGACATTATTTCTCGAAGTAAATGATACATTTGATCCTTTTCCTCTTTTCTCCCACTATTAATTCACAAGTAAAACTATATCTTCTAAATATTTAATATAATATTTAACCAAACTTCATCTTGTTGCCAAATCTGTGAAGTAATCAATCATTTCTTCTAAATACTTCTTTGAAGCAATTTGCTTCTTCTGGGAAATGAATTGGGACTATGAATCACTAATAGAACATGAAAACCATCTCCATCTGGCTACCAAAAATACAAGGCGCGGAGGAGAAAAGGAGCTTATATGATGTACAAAACTCGTTGAACTAAATAAGCTTGCTGGTTCTCCGCTTTGATGGTCCTCCAGGGAATAGCTTTATTATCCATCCCAAGACCCGTTCCACCACCTGATGCAAAAGAAGAAAGTATACTCAAAGAGAAAGCATCGACTATCAAGTTTAATTAGAAGAAGCTGAGGAAGCGAAAGAGTGAGAACAGTTAGACACCAAGAGGACGAACACCTCACAACCATATGACATGCTGTGTTATGCTGTTATTCCAAGATCTCTAAATGACACAAAACTACAGAAGGTTAGAGTTTGTTGGAGAAAAGAGTGTTTGACTGGCTCTCAAAAAAGAAAAAAAAGCAACAGTCCTTTTGGTAGGCTTTTTTAAGGCGATGCTGCGTCATAGCCATTGCTGTGACTAGCTAAGCTATGTAAGAACCTCTACCATTTGTGGGTGTTTGATAACTGGTATTTATATTTTACGGTGTTTCTACATCACTGACAGATCTGTTAAGCTACAGCAGTAGCTTAGAGTAAAAGAAAGAATTTCAAACTTAGTTATCTCTTAGCCTATAAAAGAACTAAAGCAGCTTACTCTTGAAGAATGACTTAAAAGTTAAATAACGAATCTGAGGGCGCAAGCAGCAACAGGATTGGCATTCCATGCCAACTGAAACTTTAATTCAAAATACAAAGTGAAAATATAAGTAAAATTGTTAAAAGTTAATAGACAAAAGGAGCAAAGAAGATAACTTTAAGAGGATGGAGTTTTATAAGCATATGGAACAGTTATATTTACACGTCATATTACAGTACAAGAAAGGTTCACAAAACACCTTTATAGAATGAAAGTTTCAAGGTAGGTAATTTTACCTCATCACCTTCATCAGCATATGTGGTGCTGTCCTGCACAGATAAAGCATCTGGTAGCCTTGTTTGGTTATTACCAGTTGCCATGCTTTGAGCAGTCAAAAGCTCCAATCTTTGTGTTTGAGCTTCAAGCTTTCGGGTTAAGTCCTTGTTTAACTCCTATTCTCCACAAGGAACAAAAACAAAAATCCATCAAACAAGTGTAGAGAGAGAATATTATTAGTATCCAAGCAGTGAACTTTTAATTGCACTTCCCAACACAAAGCACTACATGAAGATTAATAGATGTTGAAAGAACATGTGCAAGCATACTTACAAAAGGGAGACTTGATCAAAAAAATTTACATTTGCAATAAAACATTGGTGGTTTATGTTTTTTTTTNGTGTAGAGAGAGAATATTATTAGTATCCAAGCAGTGAACTTTTAATTGCACTTCCCAACACAAAGCACTACATGAAGATTAATAGATGTTGAAAGAACATGCAAAAGCATACTTACAAAAGGGAGACTTGATCAAAAAAAATTTACATATGCAATAAAACATTGGTGGTTTATGTTAGAAGCAACAGAAAGGAAAAAAGATGAAAAAGAATCCTTAAGGTGAAAATAATTTGACTCACATATTAGATCCTAAAGAGAAATTTTTTTTGGATGATAATACTAACAAGTGACAAGGATAGCTTCCCTCATATTACCTGCAATTCAGAGCACTGAGATGATTCCAGTGACAAGGCTTTCATCAACTCTTCTTTCTCCAAGGTTAACTATAAGCATCCAAGTTGGAAGAAAATTATTCAATTCTTTTGAATGGTAAAAATGCCTTGAAATATATAAAACAGCTAAGCAGACAGGTAGTCGAGGGTGCAAAAATGATCAGTCTCAAGGATTTTATGCGAGAAGCTACCTCAGAAATCAATGTATTGATGCTTTGAATCATCCTTATCTGATCTGGAGGAACGGCCGTCGATAAACTTTCAAGACTGAGCTGGTCATTCTCAGATAGATATGAAAAGGTGGGGCCCTCAGTACTGCGAACTCCCAAGTTAGGGCCATCCATGGTAGTATTTATGATTTTTTCTTCACCTGAATCAATACAACACCACATAATTGAAATCTACAAAAATGTTAAAATATACATAAAGAGGCATCCTGAAGATGTAATCTGTGAAATCTGAAACCACATACAGAGATCCTCTGTTGAAGTTGATACATCTTTTTTACTAGGCATACTCCTGCTAACATCAAGTGACTTGCCACTATCAGAAGTTTTTCGTAGTTTCGCCTGCAAGAGCTTCTTTTCTGTTGAGAGAAAGAAAACAAAGATGTCGTTACATGTACAAGAAACTGGTGGAAAGAAATAGCAACTCTATATCACTCTAAACCAATTACAAGCAAAATCACTCGAATAAAAAAAAGGTTCTTTAACTACCAGCATCTTACCTTCTTTTAGAGAATCAATTGTTGACAGCAGATCCTGGCGTTCCTTTCCAAGGCTAGCCATTTTCTTTCTGCAGCGATTAAGAGAGAGTCGTATGACATCAACACCACATTTTATGCAATTTACAAGAGTCAATGAGTAAGGCAAAACGATTCAATTCTGACTTCTAAAATTTATAGCAATCTTCGCTAACCTTTCTTGCTAATATACATTTTGACAAGTAGATGGAAGTAACCAATATGCGTTACAACAACTACTAAAGTTTCCTCCATTGCAAGCACCAGGAAAGGCACAGAAAGTTTTTGGCAGCACTTTATATGAAAGTGAATGGTGTTACAAAAAGGTAGACATGAATATCTGATACGTGGGATATCTAGTTTCCCTTAGCTTTTATCCCAATGGATAAAGGAGAGATGGGAGGGAATGAACAATAAAAGCGAAAGATGACTATGACCAGATCAGAGTTAGGAGGGAAAACTATGGCCTAGAAGTGTTCACAGGCAAGTTTTGAGCATACTTGAAAGAAGATATTTCAGCTTGTGATTTCTCTAATTCCCTCTCCAGTTTAAGCTCATTAGATCTCAGACGAAGTGCCTGCAAGATTAGTTTGACAAAGTTATTATCTCAAAGTGGAGGAAATTATCATCTATCAGAAAAACAAATGGCCGCACTTAATAATCAATTTTGAAGAAAAGAAATCTAGAAAAGGTACAGTTTCAAAAAGGTGAGTAGACCGTTCCGAAATTCTAATATCAACAGGAAATATAATCAACGAAGGAACATGAAAGAACTATATGCACTGATCCAAAGGAAAAATTAAAATGACAACAAAGATTGGATCTAAACCATTAGAACAAGGACAAAAGATCAGACTCCACATACCACCTCAGTATTACATGGCAAACATTGATCTAAACAGTATTACATGTGACAGACATTGAAAAGATACCTCAGTGAGGACTTAGTGAAGGCTACCATATGGGTTCTAATATACCCTCACTCTAAACTTTAAAAGTGATTATAGCAAGATACTCCGCATTAGATGTGTCGGCTAATCAATATAACAGACTTTGCTGGACACACACAAAGCTAAGTTTGCTTCAAGTTCAACAAACATGAAATATCAATAAAAACTAAACATTATCAACGATTAGATTTTCGATATGATAGTTCTAGTGTAATACAATTTATCTTTTGAAACAAGGGTATGTTCCTCTTCCAAAGTATAAGAAAACCGAATATGTCTAACTTAACTATCTCTTTAATCAAATAGGATAACTTAGCAGATGTAAATGATGTTGAAATTCATTTTAAATTCTCAATAAGGGCTTTGTGAAGGATTTGGCAATACAAGGCAATGCCACTATTGGTTACCTTTTCTTCCAAACCAATCACTTCAGAAGCCAATAGCTTAGCACGTTCATCTGCAGCATTACATTCAAATTGTACGCTTGCATATTCCATTTTCACAGCTTCAAGTTCGACCTGCTTACATTAGATGCAATGACAAAGAAAATTACATACCTCAAAGATTATGGTAAGAATCAAGTCCATTATGATGAACAGAACTCAACAGGCTATGTTAGTACAAAGATAGCTTGACAGACATCTGAACTAATCTCAACATGAGAAACCAGTTCATTCCACAATACCGATTCCAAAAGTGTTCTCCAACATAAGCGTCACAGGTGTATCCTTGAATATAGAGTTAAGATGAATGAACACATTCTTCAACATGCATTAGCATAGCAGATACGGTTCAAATGGTATCTATTTATGAAATTTGTATCTGGAAAACCATTAAACACCACATAGAGAATTTGTTGCACCTTTTTTGATAACCGAGAAATCCGTCTGTGACCCGCCCTTTGGACCAATCACACCCTTCTAAACTCAGTGGATAATGGGCCCGCCCCTCTACCCTTCTCCACTTAAATACCGGGCTTCGCTTTGCATGGTGTGGGGCTTGAACCTGCGACCTAAGCCACAAATCCTCCACCTTTTGCCACTTGAGCTAGGCCTTGGCTGACCAAATTACAGACAAAACAAAGGTACTTCATGAAGCCTCCTCAAAACTGAAGAAAGGGGGTGACCAAGAACTAAGGTTTTAATGTTGGAAATTTATTTTTATTAAATAAAAATATAAACCACCAATGTGACGTATTTAGACAAGAAAGATCATTGGATGCTTCAACATAGAGACTGGTCACCCCTCTTTCTTCTCCAAGTCAATCAAATAATTATTTGTGACTAGGCATTTCTTCTGTTTCTAAACAGCAGAAATAAATGTGATTGTTTGGATTTTCCATTCTTTATTTTTATAATTGAGTAATGTATGAAATGCCTTACCAAATATTTCTGCTGTTTAGAAACAAAAGAACAAAATTGCACGTAACTTTCCGCGACATCCTTGTTGTGCTACAACTTTTTAAATGTCATATCAACAATAGTAAAGAAAATAGGTCATTTCATTTCTTTGTCAATCAACTTGAAAATGTATCCAGATAAAATCAGTGGAAGACACTAACACCCACTACCACTAATTGACAATTTTAGCTATGTTGTGCAATGTAACTTAAGGTGTACATGCAAAAAGGAATACAGATCAGGGAATATAACAATAATTGGGAGTAAGCAAGTGAGTTTTGTTACAAACCAGTTGTGCTTTAATTTCCTCCTGCAGTTCTTCTATGTCGGTCTTTAATTGGCTAACAAAACTGCCCTGGAAAAGAAAATTAAGCAACTGATTGGAGCAAGAAACTCATTTCTTCAAATAGATAACAAAATATTCCGAGAATGTTAGACATGCATACTATACTTGGTACAACAAATGTTAGCTGGTGTTACATGAGCAAACCCTTAGGGAAAAGATGTGGCTAGTGTACTACATATTTGAAGGCTGTAACATGCTTCATAGTAAATAATTTATTCAACTTCCTACAAGTTAAATGTGTGTTCTTTGAGTGCGGGAATATATATTTTATATATGAACAGAAAAGTGTACCTGTTGATTATAACTCTCTGTCAGGGCTGAATTTTCAGCAGCTAGAGACTCTGCTAGAACTCGCGAAGCCTCAAGAGCACGTTGTGAAGAAAACTTCTCTTGTGTTAAATCTTCAATATGCTGTCAAAAATGTAAAAGTACACATCATGCAAGTATTTGACAATTTAAGACCTGCTGTGAAATGCTACATCCCTGAGAGTCATGCAATCATGCATGACCTCTATCATCCTCATCCATTGTCCCTCATTGTAAATGCAAGAGACAATTCTTAATCTTGCCAGTTTCTCTGACCAGGCACCTGAAGAGTGCTCTTGTACTGACACATTCAACAGGCGAAATAACTATCAGATGGAAAGTGTTTTCTAACTATAAAGAAAAGATCTTTTTTAAGATGAAAGAACAAGAAATGTAATTGGCAGGTGTTCACTTCACATCAGAGCCTGTTTATTAAGATATTTCATGTGTTAGATTATTTTACTTTGTTAAGCTTAATCTCTATACAGTCACAGACCTTTCCAGGTTCATGTACAATAATATAGAAAATAAACAAACCTGACTAATGCACACCTCAAGATTAGCGGCATTATTCTAGCTTACTAACATTTTTCGCATCGCATTCAACTTTATTGAGCCACAATCCACTATATTTAAAAATTAACTCTAGTCTACACATTTCAATGTGAAACACTCAAAATCGTGCCTTCAATTCTCAGAATCTGTATCATTTATAGAAAATTTGGTAGCTCAACTTCTGCAGTTCTCTCCAAGGTGCTTCAAATAACTGGTAACCAGATGGCTTTATTATTGGTGCAATGTACTGACTACTAAGAATAATTTTTTCAAATTATATTATTTTGTTGCAGTTAGTGTTCAGAATGCTTTGTTATGTTTTCAATCCTGTTTGTTCTTTTCCTGGACTGTTTTCCCTTGAGTCGAGGGTCTATCAGAAACAACCTCTCTACCTCTGTGATTGGGGTAAGGCCTGCATACACTCTACCCTCTCCATACCCCACTTTGCGGGACTACACTGGGTATGTTCTGGTAGTTTTTAAATTATAATGCCTTTGCTGACACGAAATTACAACTCCCCCTAAACTTCAAAATTAAAGAGGAAAAAAGAGAAAACAAGGGGGAAAAGAGCATGAAAGAAAGTCAAGAAGGATTCATAACATCCCAGCCGAACAGAGAAAACTTGCTTCATAAAGGGACAATTGATCGAGACAATTTAAAATGACTAAGCCAAACAAAACGAAAAGGTTTTCCATTCTAATACTGATTTCTATCCTGAAGCAGCAGAGTGCTTTTCATATATTAACCATCAAATAGCAGTATTTTCAAATTAAATTTTGACTTTGAAGACATCCTGACCTAAACTTATCACTTTCTAAAGCAAGGGAAATAAATGTAGAGAAACCTGTTCTAAAGCAGCAAAGTCTGCATTCTGTTTTTGTGCAAAAGACTGATAACGGTTGTCCATGTTCCCCATGTCTTTCTCAGCATGATGATTCAACTGATCAGACCCATTTGCAGAAAAAGTTGAAGAATTCATCATGTTCCTGGAGTTGGACGATTCCAAAGTGTCCATGGGATGAACCTTTGGATCAAATCTGTCTGCAGAAACTGATTCAGTTGGAGAAGAGGATACCACAGGAACTTTTGAAATGTTGATTGAATCAAGGAAAGACGGACGAGATTTCCTCCCAACAGTGGCTGTAGACAATTTTGAATTACTAGAAGAACTTCTTGCTTCAGAACTGATGCCCTCATATTTAGAATCAGATTCCCAAGAAGAAGAATTATTATTCATGTAAAAACCAGAGTTGTTGAACTGGCCATACCCAATATCAGAAACTATAGAACTATTAGCTTCAACAGTACCATCTCTTTGCCCATCTTCCAAAGAAAACTTTGTACTGCTGGTTGTGGGGAGCATATGATCTATAAAAAAGAAAAAAAAAGGGAAATAGCTGTCAGATTATGCAACCCCAATTGATTAACTGGATAGATGAATAACAGGTAGGCAATGAGGTTCTCTAGGTAAAGAGAAAGCACAATAAAGGATTAAAAAAAGTAAAAACGAAATTCAAAATTACCATAAAGTTACCTTCATATGATGAGGAAGTTAACCCACTAGCCCAACGATCCATAAAACCTGGTTTTTCTTGCAGATGAGGACCACGGGAGTTTTCAGGTGAAACATTAGCAGGAAAAGCATGAGAAGTACTAGTGTTCATTACAGAAAGATCCTTTGTTTTATTTTCCTCTAGTTCGCTTTTAGCTACACCATCATGACTAAACAAACCGGAAAATTTACTGTAACTGGGGAATGATGACAGAAAATTAGGTGTAGAATGACTAGTATTAAATCCAAATCCAACACTTCCTAAGGCTCCATCATTCTCCGTCTTCTCAGGGGGATTATAACTATCACCGAATTGTTCAGATAACTTAGGTTTCTCATCACCCTTAAGCACTTTATCTCTAACATGAGATGACATAGAGATGGAAGAAGTAAAACCATGATTGTTTCCACTAACAGTAGAAGTAGCGCTAGCATCATTATCATTGTTGTGTAAACTATGAGTAGAACTAGCATTAGCATCATAGGAAGAAGCGAAACCACTCTTCTGTGCAAGATCAGGATTCTTGAAATCATGCGTAACATCTACTCGAGATAACTCTGAAACAGCTCCACCAACGGCATCAGATGTACCAGCTCCACGAGAGTCAGTGATTCTTGTGTGTTCACTGTCCAAAGGTTGGTTATCAAAGCCTCCACCCGAACCATGAGGTTGATTATTGGAAGTTGACTTTTTTGCCTTCTCTGCTTTCTTTTTGCGGAACTCTTCTAGCTGCAAACGATACGAGATAAAGAATTATAAGATCAAAGAAAAGTTAAAGCAAAACTAATAAAAGGAAAAGATTCTATATTTAGAATTCAGGCAACCAGTTGCAGATTAACAACATTGATAGGACGACGAGGAGGACAACGGTGCCGAAAAGGTTTTGACTGTTAAAAGAGAACTAGGTCATGGCTTTGCTCCAACTCATGATGATTAGCAATTTATCTACCATTATGAAAAAGAGAAGGCATGAAGCATGAAACAAAAAAAAAACAATTGTATGATCCAAGAATTAGCCTTCAGGAGTGGCGGCAACTATCTTGATTGATCAATGAAAATGAATGTGGTTTTTTTACCGCACTGGATCTACGAGAGAAGTTAATAGATGGATAAACTTCTTCTTTTATAACAATAGATGAATAGGCTTCTTTGGAATCATGGAATATGATTTGGAGAATGACTGGAGTTCGCGTGTCTGGCAAGCTAGAGATCACCACTCACCAGAGCATAGAACGAGAATTTCTTTTCTTGCAACCATGGAAAACATCAACTGTTCAAGTCTTATTATCTCCAACTTAGGCACTTACTCAATACAAGGCTAAAGCCCTATATGTAATGCCCAATACAAAGTTCGTGATGCATATCTTGTTTCATTCATCTTTTTGGTGTGACTCATATGAAATAGGTATAACTGTATAAGTATCTTCTAAATAAATGTGTTTGTTGCGTGTAGATCTTTTAGGAGACATGTTCCGATCCTGATGAAAGAATGTACAGGAGTTCAATAATGACCGTTCTTTAGAGACAGCATTTTACAAGTATACACGCCATTAATTAACTAATACTATAATGGAGGACATGCTATAAATAAGCTAATACTCCAACCGGATATTCATTAATTAACTAACAACTATCACACATTGTAATGACCCTAAAGGTCATTTTTGGAAATTTTCATAAAATGACCGTTTTACCCCTCCCAATAGTTTCCCCGAGTTCTAATTGTTGTATTTTCGAAGTTGGTTTGGAGGAAAATTGATGAAAAGTTGAGTTTTTGGAAGGTTGAGTTTTTAAGAGTTAAAGTTTGGTTAAAAGTGCTATTTCGAGTCATTTGGAGTTTCGAGACTCGAATCGGATTTCCGTCGATTCTAGCAGTTTTAAAATGTCGAAACGGGTCTATGAGAATTGACGGAGTCGAATTTGGAGTTAAAACGAAGATTTGAGGTCCTAAGTTGCTAAAATTGTGAAATTTTGATCAAGAGTTGACTTTGGTCAACAAACGAGGTTCCGGTGGTCGAAATGGAATTCCGAGTGCACCGTTGGATTCAGGGGGTGATTCTCAGTCTAGAATGAGTCTTGGTTGAATTTTTAGAGGCCCCGAGTGCGTTTCGAGTTTTTGAGCCTAAAGTTAGTTTCTTGACGCCTTATCGGATACCGGGTCAAGGAGACCTCGAATTCAAATTCTGACGATTTCATTGAGTCCAAAATGTCATTTTTAAGCCAGTAGCATATTTGGTTTGTGTTCGGGAAGTGCCAAATGAGTTTTGGGTGAGCTTTTAAGCTTCTTGAATGCTTTGACACTATTTCAGCAAATTGTGACAACTAAAGGGTTCATTATTAGTTCTAAAGATCGAAAAATTATTTCGAAGGTTCTGAAATTTCGAGCATGAATTATAGGACTTATCTGCAAATTTTGGTGCATTTTCGCTAACCCGAGATTGGACTTTTATCGCAAATAAGAAATAATTGTTTACCGAGTAGAAATGATATTTGACTGGGCAAACGAGCATGAAATTGAGCTCCGATTGAACGAGCAGGTCCGTATCATTATTTAAGACATTTACAAAAAAGAATCAGGTCATTTCACTATCGTATGAGGAAATTACGGCCTTTTTAGTGAAAGATTAACTGCTGTTTTTCTGGTGCATAACAGCCATGTACTGTTATAAAAATCTCAGACTGTGTTCATTTGGTATTTTGAGCATATCAGGAGTTCTAGAGATCGGAATGGAGTGATTCTTGCGGGTTTCTTCTTAAATTAATATGAGGGTTAGTATTCAATCTTCAATTCGACATTTTCTCATAATTCTTTATCTGGTTTATTTTTCCTATCCATAAACCTCTTGGGAAAATACTATGATGTGGTCGTGATATGGTTGTGATTGAGACAGGTGATGTGTAATACTATGATGTGGTCGTGATATGGTTGTGATTGAGACAGATGATGTGTAATACGATGATGTGATCGTGATATGATTGTGATTGATGACATGTGCATATTCATTATTCATCCCATGTGTGAACTATCTGTTGCATGAGTTCTGAGACACTGATATGAAGATGGATGGATATGAGACACAGTTGAGACTAGCTCCGGCTAGAAATATATGAGATGGACTAGCTTCGGCTAGCGATTTGGATGCCGATGGGATCTGGTTCCGGCGGTGATACATGGTCCATGTGTGGCCCCCATGGGTTCTGATTTGAGTATTCAGCGCGGACTGATTACGTCAACAGATGTGTATCGTAGGACAGCATGCATCACGACTACATGACATCATTATTGCATTTTGCATCGCATTTGCCTTATCTTTGTCTGTGATGTGTGGATTGTATCGGTTTACCCTTCTTATGTGAAATTTGATCTACTTGCTCTTATTTGTTGATCCGAGGTTGATGAGGATATACTATTGGTTCTGGCTATTAAGTATGATCTGTTTAGTATAGGTTGGTTGGTTTGCTGCTAGATTGAAGTTTCGGTGGTTCGGTTGGGATTGAAATGAGTTGTTTGTAGCTGCTAGTTTTGCTTAGTTTAGAGTTACTTGCGAGTACCTGTGGTTTTCGGTACTCACCCTTGCTTCTACACAATTGTGTAGGTTGACAGCTCTCTCTCAGATTCGGCTTAGTATTTTCTTTAGCAGATTGAGCTTCGGGACATACTCGAGAGGTAGTGGTTCATTCCAGACGTGCCCTTGAGTTATCTTTACTTTCAGTTTTGTTCTATTCGAGAACTATACTCTGAGACTTGTATATTTTTTTATTCGAATTCTGTATTTAGAGGTTTGTACANTAAATGTGTTTGTTGCGTGTAGATCTTTTAGGAGACATGTTCCGATCCTGATGAAAGAATGTACAGGAGTTTAATAATGACCGTTCTTTAGAGACAGCGTTTTACAAGTATACACGCCATTAATTAACTAATACTATAATGGAGTACATGCTATAAATGAGCTAATACTCCAACCGGATATTCATTAATTAACTAACAAGTATCACATATTGTTTCCGTTGCTAATCAAGGCATAATAATAGGCATATTCTTTCTCCAAATAATAGGCATAAGGGAAAAAAAGAAACTATCCAAGCTAACACTATCCTGCTAATGTTCACCCTATATAAAGGATAATGTGCATGTGATTACAATTTACAAATAAGTTAAGTATTGATAAGATCCCATTGATCTTAATTGAAATCCGGTCCATGAAAAGCTTTATACAACGATCATATGTTGCATATTCGGCTGAACTCAAGCCAAGAGGAAAGCATCCAAAAATCTGAACAGCTCAAGAAGCCACTTGTTCAAGTGTCTCTAGTGTCACTGCATCACCTAGCTTTCTTCATTTCATACTAGTTACCTTTACATATTCTGATATTAGAGGCTCTTTCATTGACATAGAAAATGGTCTACGCAGTGATAATTTTTCCTCGCATCTCACCTAAGTATAACTTTTTATGACTGCTGAAAGCTAGTATTATTCAAACTACTATAAAAGAAAAATGTGCTACAAAATGTGTTCTCAAGCAACAACATCAACTGCTTTCTCGGTGTGACTAAATATGTAGTTGAAACTTGCACCAAAGGTGAAAGGCTCTAAAAAGAGAGTTAGGTCTATTGCATCTTTAAGCGCAAAGTGAAATTGAAGTGTGGGCTTGGTAAAAATAAGGTGCAATGAAAGGGGGAAAATGTATTTATACAGAAATATGTAATTCAAGTAAAAGGTAACAAATTCATTCATAATCTTTTCCTTAACAACTATGTAATACACTTATTTGCCGATTAAATTTGTTGTTTAATACAGCTCCATTCAAGCTAGAATTCATGGCAGTGATGTGCAAGCATCAGTTCCTTGCCTTCACAGCGCAACTTAAGCGAGGTGAAGCACCCTCCCTGAGTTTTTCTGAGCTTCAGGGCGTGCATCTTAAATGAGTCTTTGACAACACTGACTGAAATTTTGCTTAAAATGCGGTGTAGTGGCCCGCAGTTAGATCATTCCACCCTTGATTATAGAAATTACCCACAGGAAAAGCTAAGTTAAAGTCAGATCAGAGCAGCCCATCTCAAAATTTTCCCATCATTGGGACATATCAATAGATACTATTTTTGTTAATCTAAGTATGCACAAAATAAATACTCCCTCCATTCCAATTTGTTTGCCTTACTTTCCTTTTTAGTCAGTTTCAAAAAAGAATGTCTCTTTCCTTTTTTGCCAACTTTTTAATTCCAAGACCACGAGATTAAAGGGAAATTTGGTACATTAACCATATTCGATGTATCTTTAATTTAAGTATAAAAGATTCAAAAGTCTTCTTTACTTTTTAAACTACATACCAAGTCAAAATCAGACGAAATAAATTGAAATGGAGGGAGTATCTATCTAGCAATTCCCTCATACTACAAATCTTCAGCTCACTAATATTATTCAGGATAAACATTCAGTAAGCCAATATCCTCAACAAGCATTCGACTATTTCCACCCGTTTCACAGTAGTACTCGTTCCAGAACAAACATTAAATGATAGTTAGAACATCCTAAATAAAAAAAATGCATTCTTTTCCACCAATCTAGAAATCCAACTAAAAATAAAAGGGCAAACCAGTGCACTAAGCACCTACTATATTCGGGTCCAGGAATGCGCAACTTTCAATTCCTGCATACTACAAATCTTCAGCTCACTAATATTATTCAGAAATCAGAATAAACATTCAGTAAACCAATTTCCTCAACAACCATTCCACTATTTCCACCCGTTTCACCACAGTACTCGCTCTAGAACAAGCACTAAATGATAGAAAAACATAAAACATTGCTCAAATAATGTGTTAGAACATCCTAAATCAAAAAAGATTCATTCTTTTCCACCAATCTAGTAATCCAACTAAAAACAAAAGGACAAACCGATGCACTAAGGTCCTTCTATACACAGGATTCGGAAATGCGCAATTTTACCTAGAATCTAGTAATCCAACTAAAAACAAAAGGATAAACCGATGCACTAAGATCCTTCTATACATGGGATTCGGAAATACACAATTTTACCTAGAATCTAGAAATCCAACTAAAAACAAAAGGACAAACCAATGCAATAAGCTCCTTCTATACGCGGGATTCGGAAATACACAATTTTACCTAGAATCTAGAAATCCAACTAAAAACAAAAGGACAAACCAATGCACTAAGCTCCCGCTATACGCAGAGTCCGGGAATATGCAATTTTACCTAGAATCTAGAAATCCAACTAAAAACAAAAGGACAAACTGATGCACTAAGATCCTTCTATACATGGGATTCAGAAATACACAATTTTACCTAGAATCTAGAAATCCAACTAAAAACAAAAGTACAAACCGATGCACTAAGCTCCTTCTATACGCGGGATTCGTAAATACACAATTTTACCTAGAATCTAAAAATCCAACTAAAAACAAAAGGACAAACCAATGCACTAAGCACCCGCTATACGCAGAGTCCGAAAATATGCAATTTTACCTAGAATCTAGAAATCCAACTAAAAACAAAAGGACAAACCAATGCACTAAGCTCCCGCTATACGCAGAGTTCGGGAATATGCAATTTTACCTAGAATCTAGAAATCCAACTAAAATCAAAAGGACAAACCAATGCACTAAGCTCCCGGTATAGGCAGAGTCCGGAAATATGCAATTTTACTTAGAATCTAGTAATCCAACTGAAACAAAAGGGCAAACCAATGCACTAAGCTCCCGCTATACGAAGAGTCCGAGAATACACAATTTTACCTAGAATCTAATAATCCAACTAAAAACAAAAGGGCACTAAGCTCCCGGTATAGGCAGATTCCGGAAATACGCAATTTTACCTAGAATCTAGTAATCCAACTGAAACAAAAGGACAAACCAATGCACTAAGCTCCTGCTATACGCAGAGTCCAGGAATACACAATTTTACCTAGAATCTAGTAATCCAACTAACTAAATGAATTAAATTCAAAACAACAATCATCATAAATCTTTCTGAAAAAAAAATCATACCTTTTTTCTCCCAGCTTGCAAAAGATCTTGCTTTCGCAGAACCTGAGCCGATGCCATTCGAATCCACAAAAAATATTCTTTTCAAAATTCCCTTAAATCATCATCCGAAACCCTAATAATTATCAGATTTTCAACTAAAATACAGATCAATTAGCAATGTAAGTGAATCTGTAGATCAATTTTGATGGATTAAAAAACTTAATTATCGATTTTGGGTAATTAATAGGAAAAAATTGGAGAATTTTGCAAGATAAAGGACGAAAAAAAACTAAATTTGGATTAAAAGGAATCTAAAAAATGGATTTGGAAAGGGAGAAATTAGAGGGAGAACCGAACGGCTCTCTGTTTTTTTTTTCGGAAATTTGATTTCTTCCTCAAATTTCTTTTTATTTACTAATTTAGTTTTATGATTTTTTAATATATTATTTTCTTAAAAAAAATTAAGTCGATTTTAGAAGTTTGAAAACAGACTCGTAAAAAAAAAAATTGGTCTTTTCTTTCATTTTCGATTCGGAATAATGAGCTTCGTCATATTGAATGTAGCTCTCTATTAACTGTTTTATTACACGCAATAAACTGTAACAAAAAATTTTAAAAATTTGAGGGAGCATTTCCTTTTAAGAAGAACGTTTCTATAATTTTGAAAAGTTGTTACACTATTCAGGAATCAAATTTGCAAATTGGGGATTGCATTCGCAATCCAAGTTGCACAGTCTAGTACTACGAGACTATTTCTCTTCTTTGATTAAGGTAGTTTAAAATTAGTATATATACAAAAATATTAAAAATTTATCCTATATATACAGTGTAATTTTTTACCAAGTAGGTTTGAGTAAATCCCTGGAACCACATAGGTCTGCCTCTAACTCTATCAGCTTATTTGGTAGGTACAAATTCTTTATTTAGGTTTCTTGATTGAACTATAAGAAACAGAAAAGAAGGTAATCAATAGATAATAAAAGATTTACATCCGTCTTTATATAATTGGATATAATTTTATCTACTTTCGAAAAAGAATTAAGGTCGTAGAACTTTTACTCCTATTTTAACCTTGCTAAATTGAAAACCTAAATCTTAAAAATGTACAAGTCACGTATAATATGTGTTTGACCCTGATATTTGTGTATCACAAATTTATATCTAATTAAGATTCTTTATCCTATTAATTTCTTTTTTTATTTTCTATATGAATTCACTTGATTTCACTCTCCATTATATTTCTGATTTATTTATATCCATTTTATTTGTAAGTCGTTTCGTATTTGATATTAATAGAATTTTAACATGAAACAAGTGAACTTCACGTGTTCAAATTTTTTGAGAAGACGATTCAAATATATATATTACGATTTTCTTGTGACAATAACTACCTAAAGTGTTTTCTTTTAAGTGTATAAACCCATTGTTATTCGAGTTGTTGTGATGCTAAACAT
The DNA here is from genome assembly GCF_019186545.1 of Solanum stenotomum. Lineage (NCBI taxonomy): Eukaryota > Viridiplantae > Streptophyta > Magnoliopsida > Solanales > Solanaceae > Solanum > Solanum stenotomum. The sequence goes on along the minus strand of NC_064285.1, from coordinate 1,302,162 downwards.
ATTCTTTACAGTATTATTCGACGATTGCATAGAATAAAAATGAATACAAAGAATTCATATCAAGATCGAAACATAGTTAACTAACACTTAAAAATTAATGAACTTTGTTCTTTTTCTTTTTGATTTTTTCTACTCCATATTTTGTACTTCATTGAAGCCCGATTTGCTCTAGAATTTTTAGTTTATGAGTTATTACAACAATCTCAAATTAATACACAATAATCACCAGACAAACGGAGTTGATTTCAAGTTATAGATTCTTATACATTTATTTGAAATACATGGTCTAAGCAACATGAACCCATAACCATTAACACACTAGATTCATCCTAGAGCCCAACTATATCATGCTTCACTGAAAAGTCTCATCGAGAGATATAAAGCGTTTTCTACCTAACAAAGACGATTCTATACTCAGAGCTCGAACCTGCCTCGTTACGGAGATGCTAACATCCTTTCCCTAGCATTTTTCATGTACACAAACATCTCATCACGATTAGGTAAATTATCTTTGATTGCTTTAACTTCTTTGAAGTTTTTAATCCACTTGTCAATACGAGGAAAATTGTGAGGATCGAGTAATTTAACTCCAACAATTTCTTCAATAATTTCCATCCAATGAGAATAACCTCCAAAAGCTATGTCAACAAGTCCAATATTTTCACCACCAAATAATATATTGTTTTCTCCCAAAGCATTTTCCTCTATGGTTTTAAACATTTCAAGGCTCTCCTTTATAGCATTTTGTTGCTTTTCTCCAGTGTTGCAAAACACATTCCATGTATTATGTGACTGCATCACAATTTAACAAAAAAAAAAGTTAGGTAATATTACATTTTATTTACTTAATTATATCGTCAACAAAAGTTTTGAGTACTAGCTAAGTGGAAACAAAGAAGGATAAGTAAATCTAACTAAGATGAACCATTTGCTTGTTAGAGCAGACGATGTTTCAGTTTCAATTTTAAGTGTCTTAATTTGATTAGGCATGAAATTTAGGGGGGGGGNGGGGGGCGTTCAATAGGTATATATGTAATCTCTTTTTTTTTAAATTACGGTGNGAGTAATTTAACTCCAACAATTTCTTCAATAATTTCCATCCAATGAGAATAACCTCCAAAAGCTATGTCAACAAGTCCAATATTTTCACCACCAAATAATATATTGTTTTCTCCCAAAACATTTTCCTCTATGGTTTTAAACATTTCAAGGCTCTCCTTTATAGCATTTTGTTGCTTTTCTCCAGTGTGGCAAAACACATTCCATGTATTATGTGACTGCATCACAATTTAACAAAAAAAAAGTAAGGTAATATTACATTTTATTTACTTAATTATATCCTCAACAAGTTCAACGATGTGATTTTTGAGTACTAGCTAAGTGGAAACAAAGAAGGATGAGTAAATCTAACTAAGATGAACCAATTGCATACTTGTTAGAGCAGACGATGTTTCAGTTTCAATTTAAGTGTCTTAATTTGATTAGGCATGAAATTTATGTATGAGGGGGGGAGTGGGGGGGGGGGNNNGGGGGGGGTGTTCAATGGGTATATATGTAATCTTTTTTTTTTATAACGGTGACAAGAGAGAGTTGCTCAGATGGTAAGCACTACATACTCACTTCCAACCCTAAAGTTGTCAGTTTGAGTTACCAAGATAGCAAAAAGGTGGGCCCTCCTAGGGCGGGGTTGAAAAAAGAAAAAGAAAAAGAGATTACGGCGGTTGGAAGGTACCGGCCATTGCTGTCGGCAATCTCTTCCGATTGGCTGTTTTCCGGACCAATCAAAGTAGTCAGAATTTGATTGGTCGAAAATTAGCGAATTTCTAATAGTGACTCCTCAATAGTATGAGAAAAGAAAATACTAATCATATTAACATCATACCTTTTCTTCAATATATTTAGCCCAAAATCAAGATGTGGCTCGTTCATATGAATCAGTTGAAAGTAATGGATTCAGTTGCCACGTCTCGTTGATGTATTCGACGATGACCATAGACTCACAAATTGTCTTGTCACCATGGATTAACACAGGAACTTTCTTGTGAATTGGATTGTATTTTACAAGCAAAGGACTTTTTTTGGACATGTCTTCATCTATGTACTCATAATTTACTCCCTTTAGCTTTAATGCCCAAATAACTCTATATGTGAAAAAACTAAAAGGAGTACCTATTAACTTCACTGTTTCCATTTTTAAAAAAATGGAAATATTGACTTTTGAGTGGAAAATTGAAGAACGAAAAAACTCACTTGTTCTAGGTAGTATTTATAATGTGTATTTCTTAGTGAATATTGCAACTTGCAAGTTTCAAAATAAGTTTTTATTTCCCTCACACTCTTGTGTGCGAGGTGATAAAATTAATTTATGAAAAATGGCATATTCAATGTTTAAGTTTAAGCAGAATAATGACCCGCTTATTGACTAGTTCAATTTAATTTGATCCACTGAACACAATCGGCCATCTAAAGATTAGGCTTAAAATGTATCTCAAATTGATCAACGAGAAATTTTATCAAATTATTTTTAAAAAATAGTATTAGATAATTAAACAAATTATAAGAAACAAACAAAGACATCAAATGTCCTTACGAGTTAGGCAGAGCACTGACCTATTGTTTTTAGTCTAGTTAGATCCAACGTTCAATAATTACTCATCTATTTGTTAACTCGTTTCATATTAATTTTTTTAAATTCAATTTATCCGCTTATATAACACCTCTACCGCTCTACGCATATGAGGAAAATAAATTTTAGTCAATGTTTGTCATTAAATAATTTATTTTTTATAGTACTTTGAGCAAATGTAATATTATATTAGAATAAAAAATTAGATAGTTGATGATTAGGTACGTTATCATCTTAAATGAATGTAAATGCAAAAGTCAACTGATTTTTTTATCCAAAAATATTAAAAGATCTGTAGATCAGTAATATTTCAACTAATCCCTTTATTTTAAATGAATATAATGACTTTCTGAAAACTTGAAAAGGCAAATCGACTTTATTTGACTAAAAATCATTTACTAGTTTCTTTATTTATTTTTTTTTAAAAAAAATCAGAACACAAGATATAAGATTAATTATATATTTCCTCAAAAAATGGATATGATTTATTTTGTGTAACAACGTTACTGATAATTAATATTATCAAATATCAATATTAATTCTACAAACCATAATGTTCAAATTACAAAAAAATATGTAGACCTCACTAAAATTAAAGAACTGTTTTGCATATTGCACGGGTTATTACTGCACCAAAAATTATCTTTAGTGACAATTAATTAATAACAATAGCTTAGTTGCCATTAAATATGTTTTTTAGAGGCAATGCTACTTTGCTAGTGCCAATTATATTTTACCATTCATGTCGCTAAAGTCTATAACAACATTAGATCTACTGACTATTAACTAATACTGATTAAAGCTTTTAATACTTTTTGTTAATATGTATATTTATTATCGTTAAAAGTTATTTTTGTTGGAATACATCGATCGACGATCGGTCATAAACATAATGGAAATTATCCTACCGTTTTTTATGGCCTTCCTTATACAACTCACATTGAAATTCTCATTATCATTGCATTGTAACTAATGTGCTAAAATTTTGCATCATAAATTCAAGTACCAATTTATTAGGGGAAAAAAAAAAA
>NC_064285.1:1283256-1298498 GCF_019186545.1 Solanum stenotomum | reverse complement strand
CCCCCCCCCCCCCCCCTCCCCAACATACACCCAAAAAAAAAAACTCACAAAATGAGTTATTTCCCCATCAAAGAACATTTCCTAATATTGATCATATTATTCATAAATATTTTACAAGTAAGAAGCTTCAACATACATAATATTTTTGTTCCCAAAAAATTCCATGTTCAAATTGTAAATGACATTCCTACTACAAACCCTTCTAATATGTTAAAAATTCATTGTGCTTCTAAAGATAATGATATGGGATTTCATGACATTATTCCAAATAATCAATATGAATGGTCATTTGGTGAGAGATTTTTTTCTAGCACTTTATTTTTTTGTCACTTTTGGTGGGATTCAAAAGACAAATCTTTTGAAGTGTTCAATATTTTCCATGGATGTATTAGAAATTCACAACTTGACCCTCGGACTCATTTATGCAGATGGACAGTGTCAGATGCAGGATTTTTCTAGAAGATGATAGAGGGAAAAAATATCTTGTTTACTCTTGGGATAGTACTTAATTAAAAGTGATTAGTTATTCGCTCTGATCCCTAGTACATAGATTATTCTATGTAGGGCAGATCATTCCATAATAGGATATGTTGATTCACCAGAAATGCAACAATTTTGTTTAGATCCTATATATAAATTAGATGATATTAGCCTGTATAAGCACGAGCTCAATACTTTGCATTAACTTGTGATTTTTTTTTTGGAGAAATATTGTATGAAATGTCAAAAGTGTTGTAATTCAATAAAAGGAAGTTTTGATACATGCAAGCACAGACTCAACATTTTGCATTAGATTATTAGACAAACATCATATAAAATGTCAATAACAGTATAATTCGTGACAAATACAAAAGAAAATCATTCATTTAGTTGCCTGTGCTGATCAGCAAATGATTATACTCAACCCAATGGCTTTAATTTGAATTATTGTTAGACGATTTTTGAGCAAATTACTTTTTTTTTTTGGTATATAATCAATATATTACACTTGCACAAAATAGTTAAATCGATTACGGTAAATTAATCTATCAACATTATAAATCATAATCCAATCTATTAATGTCACCACTTAATTCACATAATGCTTGGTAGAAGCTCGTAAATAATTAATTCCAATTTAGCGTAAATAATATAAACAAAAATTACTAAAATTGTAAATACTAAACAAAATTTGGAATTAATTATTTACGCTAAATTGATCGATACGATAGGACATTAAAAGTTAAAATTACTAAGAAAAGTGTGAGGGAGAAAAGAAGAAACAGAAGAAGGTTTGAGGCACGATATTGTCATTGTCTAACCTTTTAAAAAAGTAACAAACCATTGACGAAAAATAAAAGGTTTCATATGATTTATGGACAATATTTAAAAATAATTATTTAATATTATTTCACTCCCAATACATCAAAATAATTCAGACACGTTTGCCCTATAGAGATAAACTGAAAAACCAAAATGTTCAGATAACAAAAAAAAAAATTAAACGTACACCTCACTAAAAAGAACTTGTCTTGCACAATGATAGGCTATCGACTGGTTAAAAATATAAAGAAAAGAATTCGCATTTTTTATGGCCTTCCTTAAATAAATAATTCACATTCCTCACAAAAATTCTCATTACCATTACATTCTAACTGTGAATGTTGTAATTTTGCATTATAAATTCAAATACCAACAATAACAAAGAAATGTAAACTAACAAAATACCTTAGAGAAAAAAAATTCTAACCCAAAAAAAAAAAAAAAAACTTACAAAATGAGTTCTTCCTACATCAAATCACCTTTTCTTTTATTGATCATATTATTCATAAATATGTTAAATTTAAAAAATGTTGTTGCAAGTTCATTCCATGTTCAAGTTGTGAATAATATTGATCCAACTAGATTTCCCTTTAATAGTATTAAACTTCATTGTGCTTCTAAAGATAATGATATGGGATTTCATGACATTACTCCAAATAACCAATTTGAATGGACATTTAAAGAGGGATATTTTTCTAACACATTATTTTTTTGTCATTTTTGGTGGGGCTTAAAAGAGAGAGCTTTTGAAGTGTTTAATGTCTTCCATGGATGTATTAAAAATGCACCACTCAATCCCGATACTCGTTTATGCAAATGGACAATAACAGATATAGGGTTTTTTCTGGAAGATGATAAAGGGAAGAAATATATTGCTTACGCTTGGGAGCCTCTTAAAAAGTAAAAGTAGTTGGATATTCGCCCCGATCCATAATTTGTTTGGGATTGTGAAGCGTGTGTCTTTTTTATTTTGAGTTTTGAATATTTTTGTATGGTGTACATTAGAGAGGGAATAAATGCATTATTATATGTAATGCGCAGGGGAAGATCTATACCCTGTATATATGTATATATATTAAGAGATTTATTAAATATCTATAAATATTTGATAATTATAAGTATTTTATTTTGAATGTTGTTTCACTTTGCAATTTATTCTTTAAAAATAGTAGATGGTACATGAAGCTTATTAAATATTATCCTTAATCAGTACTAATTACAAGTGACTAATTAAGAAGGAATTAGAGAGACTATAATCTATAGTAGCAAAACTAGTTTTTATTCATTTTCAATTTATTCCATAACATTTTTTAAACAAATTGTCCATTCCTAAAGTGACTTTTTTTTATATGAACCTGTACTTGAGTGACTTTTCATATAATTTACTCATATTATATATGCAACACATATCTGAATTAGTCAAGCCAATAAATTTTGCATACCAAATGAATCAAAAGGAAATACAAACCATTCATATTTCATTACAACAAAAAATAATGTCGTGATTGACACCTGACGAACTATATTACCATGTCACACTCATATTGTCCCACAAAAGTTTAAATCAACATCTTTATAATCGTTCCGCTTGTTTGTCATTCCTAGTTAAGTTGCTATATAATGCTATAATAACTTAGGAACAATAACGAAGAAATTAATATAATAATAAGAATAAATTAAAGTGAGAATTAAGATGGATTAGGCTCAATAATTGGGCTATAGACTATTCTCTGATCTGTAATGGACCTCGTTGTAGATAATACTAGTTCTTAATTAATTATAATCCCCTTTTCCTACTGAATTCCAAAGAAACAAAATGAGACTAACTCCCTGTAAACGTGTCGAAGTTGGTGCAACAAGTGGTATCCTATAAGATAGGTCAATGATCAATCATTATTTTCACATCAATATTTTTTCAGTCGAGCTCGTCATACCAGACTTATCTAATATGGTTACATCTTTTATGTGAATCATTTCAAGGAGAGTTATAAATAAACAATAGGAAATGAACGATTTTAGTTTTTAGAAAACGTTACAAACCTTCTACGAAAAAAATAAATGGTTTCACGTAATTTATGGACGATATCTAAAAGTAATTATTAATATTATTTCACTCATGGGTCCTCAAAATGATTAATTCAGACACGTTTTCCATAGAGATGAACTAAAAAACCAAAATTTTCAAATAACAAAAAAACGTATACCTCATACTCTCATAGATTATAATCGCAACGAAAATAATTCACATTTTTTATGGCCTTTCCTTATATAATTCACATTTCATCATAAAAATTCTCCTTACCATTGCATTGTAACTGTGAATGCTATAATTTTGCATTATAAATTCAAGTACTATCAATAATAACAAAGAAATTTAAACTAACAACTTCCTTAGAAAAAAAACTTACAAAATGAGTTCTTCATACATCAAATCACCTTTTCTTTTATTGATCATATTATTCATAAATATTTTACATTTAAAAAGTGTTAATTCATTCCAAGTTCAAGTTGTGAATAACATTGATCCTACTAAATTTCCCTTTAATAGTATTAAAATTCATTGTGCTTCTAAAGATAATGATATGGGATTTCATGACCTTAGTCCAAATAACAAATTTGAATGGTCATTCAAAGAGAAATATTTTGCTAACACAATGTTTTTTTGTCATTTTTGGTGGGGTTTAAAAGAAAGAGCTTTTGAAGTGTTCAATGTCTTCCAAGGATGTATTAGAGATTCACCACTTAGTCCGCGGACTCTTTTATGTAAATGGACAGTGACGGATAAAGGATTTTTTCTAGAAGATGCTAGCGGGAAGAAATATAATCCTTACACTTGGGAGCCACTTCATTAATAAAAGTGGTTAGTTATTCGTTCTGATCCCTAACTTGTTTGGGACTGTGAAGGGTGTATCTTTTTTTATTTTTGAGTTTTGAATATTCTTGTATAGTGTGTACATTATTGAGGGAATAAATGCATTATTTTACGTAATGCACATGGGGAGATCCTAGAACAGGATCTAGACCCATATGTATATATTAGGAAAATTACTAAATATTTATAAATATTTGATAATTATTACAAATCATTCAAATTCGATTCTCTATTTGTGATAGAAGCTGTACCTTTGGTACTACTTTTATTTTAAGCGATCCAGAAACTTCCATAATGTTGGCATGATTTGGTTTGAAACTCTAATAAGAAATCCCTCCCAATGTTACAACCTTACAATTCACACACGTTAGCTTGGACTTTCTAGGATTTTTTGTTTGGAACTAATAAGTCTCATTTACACTCTCCTAGAAACTATCGATATCAATTAATCAACTACGCCTTAATTTCAATCTAATCGGGGTTAGCTATATGAATTATTCATATTCAACAACAAAAATAATAATATACTCAGTATAATCTCACAAAATGAGGTCTGGAGAGGCTAGAGTATATGTAAACCTTTTTCCTACTCTGTTTCCGATAGATCCTCGACTCAAGAGAAAAAATAGTCCCAAAAAAAATACAAGAAATAACAAATAGTAACAAAAACAACATATAGTACCGCCCTGTAAAATCGACTTCCGTCATTTTTCGCTGTTATTGCAGTGATGAACATTGGAGTTTGCTTTACATGAATGGTGGAAGAAAACAATCAAACATAAGAAATATTATAAGAATAAACAAAAGGAAGAACTAAAGATGGATTAGGTTCAAGAATTAAGCTAATCCTTGTTTAACAAAATGTAACCAACTCACTCTAACACATTCTATAACACAAATTAATCATGTATAGAACTTTTTATTGTTACATAATGAATAATGACAAAAAATTTTGTGAGGTTTTGTTGGAATAACTCCAACAATTGCACCAAAAAAGTTGGAAAAAAAACACCAACAATTGCACCATAACTCCATGTCACAACAACTCCATTATGTCCCACTTATGATTATATTTCTATATATAGTTTCAATCTTGACCATAATTTCATAATCAATCAAACAAATCATAAACAAGAAAAAAAAACTTTGTTTTTCCGTATAACCAAAATCTCAAAATGTTATCACCATATTCCGTTTTCTTTGCAATTTTCTTAGTAGCAATAACCAAATTGTCACCCCTTGTTGTTGCAATTGACACTCAAGTTCCCGAAGGATCGATATTCGAGTTATACATGCATGATATTCTGGGAGGAAATAATCCAACAGCTCGACCAATTACCGGATTATTAGGCAATATTTATAGTGGACAAGTTCCTTTTGCAAGGCCTTTAGGTTTTCAACCACCTAACGATGGTGTAGCAATTCCTAATTCTAATGGTGCAATTCCAACATTTAATATCAATGGTGTTCCACTAGGAACTGGCTTAGCAGGCACAATATTTGCTGGAAATCAGAATGGCCAAGCTAGTGGTGTGACTACTCAATTAGGCCCTGATGGATTGGGCCTCGGGTTTGGTACGTAAAAGTTTAAGCTGTTAGAGAGATATTATACTTTTGATTACCTTAAAACTTATATTATGTCTTTACATGCTTCTCACATGTTGTCTTGATTCTTTTTTTTTGGTTAGTTTTTTCTTTTTTTTTCTGTGATGATGAGATTTGAACATAGGACCACTTGCTTGATTACATACTATTCATGTCTCAACATGGCCTTCGCGTGTAGGTCTGCTTCTTTTTCATTGGCCTTTTTCTTTGCTATTTGTAGGTATATAGCGGTAAGATTAGAACCTAGGATCTTTAATGTGTTCTTTACCATGTCTCAATGACGTGTCAACGTGATTATTTATTATTTGCCAAACACATTGGATTGTGTGACCATCTCATCTACCTTAACTATATTATATGTCAACATGAGCGTCTGATTCGTTTTCATTAGTCAAACATGTGGAAGTATCTCTCTTACTTTTTAAGGTGGAATTGTGCAATTTGAATCCAATAACACTTACCTGCTCTAACACCATGTTGAATTTACTATGTAAACATCTTATCCAAAAATTCTTACGTCACTAGAAAAATCACAATTTTAACAATCTTAATTATATTATGTCTGGACAGGTACCATTACAGTTATCGATGACTACTTGACATTGTCCCCTGAGTTAGGGACACAAAAACTTGGAAAAGCACAAGGTGTATATGTTTCAAGTTCTGCAGATGGAACTACTCAAATGATGGCGTTTACCGCCATGATGGAAGGAGGCGAATATGGCGATAGCCTCAATTTTTTCGGAGTTTATAGAATTGGAAGTACAATGTCAAGAATTTCAGTTACAGGAGGAACTGGTAAATTTAAAAATGCTTGCGGATTCGCGGAAATTCGTTCACTTATACCAGCAGGGCAACATGTTACTGATGGTGCTGAGACATTGTTAAGGATTACTGTTCATCTTACTTACTGAAAAAAATTATTTAAGCAAAAGATGGTGGATTGTTATAAATTGTGTGAAAAATGAATTTGATTTGTGTTTTTTTTTTCCTTGTAATGTTTTACTTTTGAATTGAATATAAACATATATGATATATACCTTTGTGTTCTGTTCTAATTTATGTGGCGTACTTTCATAAGTTTCACTTAGGTACAATCTTGATTAGCGGCAACCAAAGTCGCCACCAAAAAAAAAAAATCTTGAACATTCCTAAACCAATTTTGTAGTGGCCACATTGGGTCAATAAATTTTTTTGAAAAAAAAAAAGCATAAAGATACGAAAATTCTGCCTCAATTCAATTTATTTTTACTAATACTATATGAGTAAGTTCCTTCACATGTCGTTTGAATTCAATGCATCTGTTAACCTTTACGTTTGTCTTCTTAAATTTGATTTCTTGTAGTTAGCTATTTTGATCCATTCTAGGTTTCAGGTCGTTTACTGTTTGTTTTAAGGGTGACATGGTTTGGATATGAATATGTGGTGGTTCGTTCATAAAGATTCATGGAGGTTTAAATTTCATTTGGTATATGATTAAGCCTCGATTTAGTATTTGTTTAGTGCTAGCTCGACCCCTCTTAATTCAAATTTTTGTGTATCATTCATGGCTTTGTTAAAGTTTAACCTTGTCAAATGTAGTTCGCTTTTACATAAAATCGATCGGGTGCTTGTGTAATATATTTATCGTGACTTGAGTACAATGGTTATTGGGTTTCATTAAGTCAGTAACTCTCTAATAGAATTGACTTTGTTAAGATAATTGTGTTTTTCTTGTTCTACAAATTATTTTTAATCTTTAAAAGACTATGTTGATAGATTGCAATAAAAAGTTCTCACAATGGTGTATCCGTTTTATTTCTATATTTTTATTTGTTTGTAATAGTAATCCTAGAGTTAATAGCTAAACTTGCATTTAGTTTGTTTGCTGGAAAATTATGTCTATGGTTTTTTTTTGTTTTTAATCTTTACCCACTTTCCTTGTTTTACGTACATGGTTAAGAAATTATGATAGGGTTACTGTGATAATCAAGCTCCTTGGTTTGATGGTGTTATGTGTTCTTTTCTTTTACTTAAATTTTAGAGTTGTACAAGTGCTTTGTTTACCATGATAATTTGGGTTGTTAGTTTGTTTTGATTTGTTCTAAACTAATGCTTCCATCCTAAGAGATTGGTCTCCTATGATTGACCTAAATGTAGCTCTTTGTCATGTAATCTATCAATTTGTTAGTCATTTATAATTTGTTAACTGCCTAGTTTCTTTATAATCCATTAGTTATGATAGCTTTGGTTTGCCAAGATTTGTATTCCCTTTAACTATCTTACGTGCCTCTTTAGTCAAACTGATTGTTTAGTTAGTCATGCCTACTGTTTAATTGTCCATTTAATGAATAAGTTTTTTTTTCCTAATCCTTGTTGTCCTTTCGCTTTGCATGAACTCTATTTCGGGATGAGTCTAATAAGGCTCTGTTTTCCTTGAATTATTTCGTTGGATCAAATCCAACAACACCCGTATTTGAGTCAGCCCCGTCAATGTCCGAAGAAATTGGAAGCTGAAACAGGTCTCGAAAAGCAGAAAAATGGGTTTTATACATCCGATATACACTGATATATACAAAAAGGGGAATTGGGTTAAACCCAAAAAATTGCAGCGAAATTGGCCCAAATTCATCTTCTCCTTTACTCTCTCTTAAATCATTTAATTGTGATTATTTATTGTTTTGTTGTTTATTAACTCTAACTTTAGAATTATTAATTCCCCAAAAGATGAACTATGTTTCATTATGTTAGTAAATCTTTTTATCAACTCTTGTATTTTCATTTATAATCTTTAGTCAAAACTTTTTTTTTTTATCAGTTTAAAATAGTTTTCATATTTTGATTAACCAAAAAATAACTCAAATAAAAATCAACTAAGCTAGTTTTGTTAAAACTCTAATTACTTGTCTCTAATTCAAATGTTTCAATTAAGGTCTCATTTTCTTAAAAAATAAAAATCGCTCTTTGTTTAACCATTTTCTCAAAGTTAATCGAATAGTGTAAATTATTATTATTTTTTATGTTAAATAATTTTTCCAAAGAATTAGTCAAAATATTATTTTAGTCAAGTCGTAGGATAACCGCATGTTAGCGGCTACTTTAAGTGCTAATACCTTCTTAGAGTAGAAATAAGAACTTCTTATCCATTTTCTCTAAATTTATAAAGATTTAATATGTTAAAATCTTTTTTAAATTAAGTTTTCTTAATTTCTTTCAAAAATTAAGTGGCGACTCTTTCTAAGTATTTCTCAAATTGTTTTATACTTAGAAAATTTCAAAAAGTGATTTTCCTAAAGTATAGTAAAATTACGACACAACAATGTAGACTTGTAAAAATTAAAGGATTATTTTCTTATATACTCATGTCACTACTTCTTCGTTGTCGGTCTATGAGATATACTAGATACACGTGGTTTCGTACTCATACTACACTTGATGCACTCTTTTGTGGTGCAGATTATATTTCAAATTCTAGCGTATTTCTTGGAGCTTGAGTCTGAGTTTGGATTATCTTGGAGTTGTGGTGAGCTACTTGGATATTCTGCGGCCCATACCTTCATTAATCTCTATTTATTAGGTTGTTTTGGTATTCTGATAGGACATTTCTTATGTTTCGACTTGTTATATAATTAGAGACTTGTATTGACTTTTAGAAGCTCTTGTACTTATGACACTAAATCTTGGGATGGTATTTCAGTTTTCCGCAATTTACTTAAAAGACTTAGTATGTACTCCCTCCGTCCCTTTTTATATGTCATCCTTTTCTATAAATAGTTGGACCACAGTACTCGTCGTTTTATAAAATTTATGCATAAATTACAATATTTTGCCTATTATACCCTTAATAGAGTAGTTAATTAATCTTGAAAATGTAAATACTTTGACCAACCTAGAAAATCTACAAGTAATTAAATAAGGGTAGAAGAGTAAATTAAAGTTACATCATTTCTTAATGCAAATGCGAAGTAAAAAGATGACATATAAAAAGGGACGGAGGGAGTAAGATATTTTGCTTGCTACTTACTTTTCCATATTTTAAGTGGAATTGGTTAACTTATTGGGTTGGCTTACCTATCGGTTGGGAACATAGGTGCCATCACGACTAGTAATTTTGGGTCGTGACATGTCTAAACTTGAGCGACTTGTGAAACTGTTTTCTATCAATTAGTGTTTAATTTCTATGTTTCGATTTATATGATTCATTTTTTTTTTAGTCGGTTAAAAAAATGACACATTTCTATATTAAGTAACAATTTAACTTTATAATGTCCATTTTATCCTTTATGAAATGAATTATAGTCACACAAATATCTATCACTTATTTTAAATCACTAGTTTTAAAAATCTTTCTTTCTTTCTTAAATTTTATGCCAAGTCAGATTAACTCATATAAAATAACGGAAGGAGTAACTCGGTTGCTTGTTTTGATGAGTGCATTTTAATTTATGGAGACGAAGGGAGATACCCAAACCCAAAAAAAAGTTAGGATATAATGGCCCAAAATTTGTTTGGGAAAATCACTTACGTGTACACTTTTTTAAAAATATTTACGACATTTGTCAACATTATTCTTTTAACCATATATATAACAATTTGGCTGAATGGCAATATTGCTAAAAGTTGCGAATGACAACACTTTTTGCTAAGTTTAAAAAAAAAAATTGTTTTACGTAAGTATTGCTAAAAGTTGACAAAAATGGTAATAAATTAAAGGGAAACTTTCACATATATCCACTCAAAAATAGTCTAATTACTCTCCATAGCTATAGTTTAATAATTACAATTCATAGCTACATATGTATATGGAGGAGAGAGGCGAGAGAGAGGGAGCAAAGAATGGGAGAAAGGTGAATTATATATGTATATAGGTTAGATAATTGTATATTATACATATGCATTTGTATATATGGCAAGCGAGATTGGGAGAGGGAGGAGAGAAGCGAGCGAGAGAGGGCAGAGAGTGGGAGAGAGGTGAATTGTATATGTATATAGATTAGATAATTGTATATTATATAGATGTATTTGTATATTCTGGTGAATTATACATATACAAACGTGGCTAATTATACAAACTCGAAGTCAGCCCGCGTAATTAATGTATAATGTTAGTCATGAGTGGTAATTATAACAAACTATAGCTATGATAAGTAATTAAGTAGTATAAGTTTGCTTAACCGCGTAATTTTCCCTAAATTAAAAGTATACTTAAAAATAGTAATTATTAAATAAAAGACCTTCACTTATGTAATTTTTCTATATCTTTCTCATATATGGTCTCACATTTTTTTTTTCCGTTAATGACTCGAACCAGTACTTTTATAGTTAAAAGCAGAGATTGGAGAGTGTTTATTATCCGAGTGAACTTTTAAGTGTGATCACTGGACATTGCTATGGAGAGGCCTAAAATAAACTTTTCCCGTCTCAATTTACGTGACATAAGGAAATTTTGAGATTTAAACAAATCTACGACCTTAAAATTTTCATATATCGTTTAAATATTTTGTATTATTAATTATTGTGACTTATAGTACTTTTTTTGTAGTTTACAAATATATAAATTTCATTTTTTTTTAAAAAAGATTTCTGGTCAAACTTAAATTATTTGATTTTCGAAAAATAAAATGTATCACATAAATTGAGACACAGAGGATAGTAATCATCTCAATATACGTGTTCTTGAATCATATTTATAAATTCAATTACACTGTTTTAGAACTTAAATAAATTAGGGAAAATTGTATGAAATAACAAACTATTAATTCAAATTAAATGTTATAACCATAGTTTCTTTTATTTGTAATTCGCAACAAACATTTCATGTTTTTTGCCATCCCATTTGTATACCGAAATATACAAATAGACCGAATATACAAATACATGACCCGTTTGTATACCGAAATATATAAATGCATGACCCATTTGTATATCGAAATATACAAATAGACCCAAATACATATTTTATATATATATATATGTATACCGAAATATACATATTAAAAGCCATAACAAAAATTAAGTTTGCTATGGAGCGCAATTACACAAGCTATAGTTATATCATACAAATATGATTTTTATATTTACTCTAAATTAGGGAAAATTGTATGTATATCCCAACAATTTAATTATTGATATATTATTTGCACACACATCAGTATAGCAAACACAATCCAACAGATGTCGACGTACACATCGCTGTTTATTATCTTGCATTAATTGATACATGATTATGGGGCCATGAAATGCTTTATTTTTTTTATTTAAATATTTCAGCAAATCTAATATAAAGATTTCTTCTTTACACATTCAAAAACGGAAAAAAAAAATCAGCCAAATGTCTACAAAAGAAAAATATAAAAGAATTACACAATATGACGTCCAGGGTTCAAGTTATTCTTCCTCTCACGAAATGTATTTCTGTTAGTGTAATATACCACAAATATAAATAAATTACAATTGAAAATAAAATAAATAAAAATATATTTAGGCTGAGGTGTGGATATCTCGATCTCTTTAAGGAGATTCAAGTCCACTGCGGCGTAATCCATACCGATTCAGCAGTATCACTCTTGACTTGTCCCCTCCAGGATACAACAGCCCAACCAGTGGCGGACCCAAGATTTTCGTTCAGGGGGTTCGAAAAATAAAAGTATAAATGTGTATATAAGCCAACAAAACAAAAATTTCAAGGAAGTAGTAGTATATAATTTTAGTGGTGGAACCTTTGATTTTTTTTTTTTGGGGGTTTAAAACCACACTTTTAGCATGTTTTATAAAATAAAAAACTAAAATACGTGAAAAACGGAATTGAAACTAAAAAAAAAACGCTAACGCAAGGATTCAAACCCTCGATGTGAAACTTAATTTCCAAGGAACCTGCCACTGGGCTATTTGTTTCTCCTTGTCATTGAAGGGGTTCAAAATATATATATCCACATAAATACAGAAAATTACCTTATATATACAATGTAATATTTTGCCGAGGGGGTTCGCCCCTGTGCCCAACAACGTCGTATAACTCCGAATTAGTTGAAGAGTTCAAAGCTCCACAAAAAGAATACCTTCTTCAACATATAATTACTCTCTTTTATATAGTGAATATAGTCGAAGACGACTTAGAGTATTTTCTTTGTCTCAACTCTCTCTTTCACTATACTAACTCAATATGCACACAATATAATACTACTCATTTTTTTCCTTTATATTTTCTTGTACATCTCTTGTTGTCTCTTCTTATATACAACACAAAGGAAGACCAACTATTTATAGGTGATAGAATTCTTTCTTACAATGAATATGGATAATGGGTAGTAAATTGGGAAAATATTGAATGACCCAAAGGAATTACATAAGTTACAAGGCATAAAGATAGAATAATAGGTGAAATGAAGAGTTGATGGTTACATAAGTTACTAACAACTAATGACCACTTTCTTCCACAATTGATAAGAGTAAAGAGACACTGGGCATTACATGATACATAATATAACACATGATATATTTTTATTACTATTAAAACATCACATTAACATATTTCATTATTAATTGCGAATAATATAGTAGTAGTTCATTACCAACAAATACAAAGACAACAATGATAGAGTACATTTCTCTAATCCTCCATTTATTTTAAACATTTTTGCAACCTAAATAGAAACACTACGGAGGACAAGTGCCTCAATAGTTAGGCCAGGCCCACACCCCAAAAGCACACCCCATTCAAGGCCTTCACCTGTAGTACCCAATCCTGCCTTGATAGACGTTTTCCTCATCTCATCCAAAACAAACAAAACACAAGCACTAGCTATGTTCCCATAATCACTCAATACATTTCGTGTAGCCTTGAGTTTTTCAGGCTTTAGGCCCAACTTTAATTCAATTTGATCCAAAATTGCACGTCCACCTGGATGAGATACCCAAAAAATAGAGTTCCAATCAGAAATTTTAAGAGGTTGGAATGCTTCCACTAAAATTCCCTCAATATTTTTTGAGATTAGCATCGGAGTATCCTTATGTAACTGGACTTTCAGCCCAGCCTCAGTTAGGTAGCCAATAATTGCATGTTCGCTATCTGGCAGAAGAGTTTGTGTTGCGAATACAAGCTCAAACAAAGGCTTTTCCACATTCATGATTGGATCTGAACCAATAATAACAGCTGATGCCCCATCACTAAAGAGAGCTTGCGCAACCAAAACTTCAAGCTCGGTTTCATTAGGGTTACGGAAGCAAACCAAATTGGCTAATTCTGAGCATACAACAAGAACTCGAGCACCTTTATTATTCTCAGCTAAATCCTTAGCTAATCGAAGAGCAGTGCCACCACCATAACAGCCTTGTTGGTACATCATGAATCGTTTCACTGATGGTTCAAGTCCAAGAAGCTTAGTGAGTTGATAGTCGGCTCCAGGCAAATCCACACCACTAGTGGTGCAAAATACCAAATGTGTAATTTTGGAATTTGACTGACCCCATTCATTGATGGCCTTTTCAGCTGCCTCCTTCCCAAGTTTTGGCACCTCAACAATCATGATTTCTTGCCTAATATTCAACGATGGAGCGTTGTATTCACAAATATTAGGATTTTTTTCAAGATTTCCTCAGTTAAATAAAAATATCTCTTTTTAATCATTGATTTGTTACCTACAACAACATATTGAAAATTGTAAACCAACATTAAGTTAACTAAATCATAATTAGGGAATTCACCAAACACCACGATAAAATGCTATAGTAATTTACATTGTAATTTATTTATATTTGGGAAAATTGTATAAAATAGCGAACTATTAATTCAAATTAAATGTTATAACAACAGTTTGATTTAATTGTAACCCGTAGCAAACTGTTGTCATTCGCCTCTCTCCCTGAAATTCTCGCTCGCCAATCTTGTTTCTCACTGGCTCCCTCGCCTCTCTCACTTTTATACAAACACAAATGTATAAAATGTGTTTGTGTTTGTATAAAGTGAGAGAAAATTATATATATACATATTTTTTCGTTCGCCTCTCTTCCCCCAGAGAATCTCACTCGCCTCTCTCACTTTATACAAACACAAATGTATAAATTGTGTTTGTGTTTGTATAAAGCGAGAGAAAATTGTATATACAAATACAAATACATATATGTATATATATATATATATATATGTCTTTCTCTCTTTCCCGCTTTATACAAACACAGATTATACAATTGATTCTTTTGCATATGTATACCGAAACAGATTATACAATTGATTTTTTTGTATATGTATACCGAAATATACATATTAATAGTCTTAGCAAACATAAAATTTGCTATGGAGCGCAATTATACAAACTATAGCTATAACATACAAATATGATTTTTATGTTTGCTAAACCTAAAATTTACTCTTTATTTTTCCGTCAAAGTGGCAAAAAAATAAATATATACAAAACTAGTCAATTATTTCAAATCCCCTTATACATTTTTAACTTTTTTGTGAGACTTTACTAAATATATATATATA
>NC_064285.1:1262671-1283228 GCF_019186545.1 Solanum stenotomum | reverse complement strand
ATATATATATATATATATATATATATATATATATATATATAGATATAGATATATAGATAGTGATCATAGAGCTAGAGACATGCATGCATATGTACATATATCGATCCGTTCGTACATTAACATTTTTTAGCAGCTCTTTAATTTAAATTCGCGTGACATATTTAAAACTATAAAATTAAAGGACATTTTAATATATATATATATGACATATTTTTAATTTAAGACTACAAAATCATTTTTTAAACGTCGTACTGAATTAACAAATAAATTGAAATGGAGAGTATATAACAAATAGTAAAATAGAATGTGTACCACAAATAAAAAGAAGAGTAATTAATTATCTTACACATGCGCTTAAACTTGTTCTTAAGTTCAATTTTATGATCACTGCCTGTGACACGAAAAAAATAATCAGGAAAGATACTTTGATCGTAACAATTGGAAGGATTGGCTGTTCCGATGGCCAACACGGTGGCGGGCCCCATGGCCCGTTGTGTCCGTCGGATCTCGTCAACGGTGACCATTTTCGCCGGAAAAAAAATAGTGATTTTATTTGCTAGGTTTTTTTTCCCCTTCTAATTCTTGTAGTATTTAGAGTGAATATATTTATTTTTTTGCTTTGCATATTGGTCTCTCTTTATATAGGCATTTTTGAATTATATAACATGATCTTTTATTAATTGTCCATTCAAATATGAGTCATTGATGACTCATTTTTATCCATACATTTTGAAGACATCAACAAACTGTTACATGACAGTGATATCCCATTAAGTGGATATTATCACTATCTAGTAATAGTAAAGAGGTTTATTTCAGAAAAATCCTCGACTTATTTTTGAAGAGTGTTGTCAATCTCCACATTTTATTCAAGGTGATGGATTATTTTCTCTCAATATAAAATAGATACACATGTTGCAAGAGTAGTAGTACCTCTAACGCCTATAACTACGTCGAACTCAATTATGTAAAAGTGATTCAAAATTCAATTAGAAAATAAGGATAAGCCTCTTTATTTCTAAACACAATGTAAATTGATCGATAAACTTAGCTTCAAATTTTTATTTTTTATCTTAATTTCTTACTCACACCAAAACTCCAACAATTATAACTAAGAATAGAATCAATCATCACATGAAGAGAACATTGGTAGATAAGTGTATAATTGTTCTTTTACATTTTTATCCAGCTCGATTGTACTTTTTTTAAAAAGAAAATATCTCGGTGTCTAGTATATCTGTATTGGAGGTCAATTAATTCAAATTTGCGATAGATAAGGCCCCATCCGGAGATAGTGCTCCCTATTGAGAATATTTTCATACTCGAACCCGAGACCTCTAATGAGCTCTATTTTTGTACGAAAGAACGGTTATTATTTAAATAGAATCATTCACAATAGGACAAAACTAGCTATTCAATGAAATTTTGATTAATTTTTCTGAAAATAATATCAAAAACTGAAAATATAAACAAATAAATTTAGTACAAAAAGTTCATCAATCAAATCCTAAGGCCAGCGAAGCAAAGACGATGGGGCGAGGAAAAACCTCCTTCACAACTTTTTATGAATTAGAAGTACTTCTATATATTCTCTCTGAGAAATATAAGGGAAGAATATTATTAAATTGTTGTTGTATCTAGGGCTGTGTATTGGTCGATTTGGTTCGGTTTTGAAGTTTATCGGTTTGACTTATTGGTTATCGATTTGTAGAGATGCTAAACCGTTATAGAACCATTAAAATATTGGCTTATCGGTTATTGGTTTATCGGTTTTTGATCGTTATCGGTTCGGTTATCTGTTTAACCATTAAGATTTGACACAAAAAAAATATTGAAAATCACTTAGAAACAAGGTGACAAACCAAATAAACCGTGCACATGAGTTCACAAGTTACATCTTGCCAAAAGCAAACACTTTTACATAATAGAATAATCAAGTGTTTGAGACAACCAAAAATAAAAGTAGGAAATCAAACTCTAAGTCAAGGACTTTATATACAAAATCGTATAAATATAATTATTTAATTTACTATCGGGTTATCGGGTTAACCCGTTAAGAAAAAACTTCAAACCGTTAAAAATTGATAACCCGATAACAAAAAAATCAAAACTGTTATCAAAACCGCTAAACCAATAACCAAATACTGATAAATCAATAACTTTTTTTTCGGTTCGGGTTGTCGGTTTCCATTCGGTTTTGAACAGCCCTAGTTGTGTCTACATTATTACATTGAGATCATTTTTATAGACACTAGAATACAATCCTTTACCAAGTGGGATACTATTTACTATTTCTATTCCTATTCCTATTCTAATAGGCTTGTATAAACATATTCTTATTATAATAGTATTGTATAAACCTATTCATATTCTAACACTCCCCCTCAAGCTAGTGCATACAATTCATGTACCTAGCTTGTTACAAATGTAATTAACACGAGGACCAATGAGGGGCATGGTGAGATATCTGCAAGTTGATCACTCAACTTCACAAAATTGACAATCAATCTCAACGTGCTCATTCTTCTCATGAAATACTGAATTTGATGCATAATGCCGATAAAACACAAAGTGATAAAATTGCAGTGTTTAACTTCCCAAACCAAATGCAAGACTGTTTCAGACCAAAGAATAACTTACACAATCGACATACAAGGCTACTAAACTCCCCCTGAGTAATAAAGTGCTCAAAATCTAGTATCAAGTATATGGATCATGTTGGAATCAATAGATAAGTCGATATTAAACAAGAAAGTCACCGAAAAATTGGTCGGAACATGCTCATACACCGGAGTATTAGATTTGATGGCTGAAAGTGGTCATAATCTAAGAAATAAAATTATATAGGTAGGGTCAGAATGATGGCACAACCTAACTAGAAAATAGAAATTATATAGAATAGTTTGAATTGATGGAACAACCCCATTGAAAAAGAGAAATGATATGGGTAGGGTCGAATGATGACACGATCCTACTGAAAAAGAAAATTATACTGGTAGGTTGGAATGATGGCACAATCCTACGCAAATCAAATTTTGAGGAGTCACCGGAAAGATGAATGGAACTATGCAAATCAAATATGAGGAATCACTAAAAAAGACACATGATGCGATGCAACTTAGATATGAGAAAATAGTTTGAAAAAAATCCACGATACTACACAAATTAAATATGAAAAGTAGTCCGGAGAGATGCACGGTGCTACGCAAATCAGATATGTAAAAACAGGTAGTCACCGGAAGGATGGCATGGTGCTTCACTAATTATATATGAAAAAGTAGTCACTGGAATGATGGCACGGTGCTACACAAATCAGCTATGAAAAAGTGATTCCGGTGTCACAGTGCTACACAAACCAGATATGAAAAAGTAGTCACCAAAAAGATCGCACGGTGCTACACAAATTAAATATGAAAAAGTAGTCACCGGAATAATGACACGGTACTACACAAATTAAATATGAAAAAGTAGTCACCGGAATGATGGCACGGTGCTACACAAATTAGATATAAGAAAGTAGTCACCAGAATGATGACACGGTGCTACACAAATTAGATATGAGAAAATAGTCACCAGAAAAATACACGGTGACCCAACTTCATAATCATTGGCCGGACGGGCAGCATAAATGGATAATAGCCGCCCGCTGGCAGTGGAAGCTCTTTGATTGTTTACCAAGATCGCAGAGGCTCTGATACCATGTGAGAAATATAAGGAAAGAATATTATTGAATTGTTGTTGTGTCTACATTATTACATTGAGATTCTATTTATAAACACTTAAATACAATTCTTTACCAAGTAGAATACTATTTACTATTTTTATTCCTATTTGTATTCTTATTCCTATTCTAATAGGCTTGTATAAACCTATTCCTATTTTAATAGGATTGTATAGCCTATTCCTAATTTCCTATTCTAACATAAACATACTAGTATTCCTTTCTACCAGCAAAGAATGAATTAAGTTTACACTAAGGAGACGTGATGCGATAATCACACAAATCTTAAAACTCAAGAGAGAAATTAAGCATTTATCTCATATAAAAACTTTTTTTTAACTCATCAATAAATTAGTCATAGCTAAAAATATTGAATGATGTAACGACGAAAAATACGGAGATCGAACAGAGGAGGGACCATACATATATATTGGGGTAAAAAAAAATCTAAATGTAGATTCACTTGTCTAGCAGAAAATATATATGTTAGCACACACTTTGATAGCACATTTTCAATGGTTTCAAATATATTATTTAAGAGATATTTTTTCTTCCAATGACAAAGAAACTTACAGGTGGAGCCTTTTCGGGGACTAGCTCTCTTGTATTATTACTCAAGTGGACAAGTAATCCTACTTTATGCAAACACATTTGGACTACCTACAAAAGTAAAATTATCTAAATTTCAAGGTGAATGCAATCACAAAATCTTCGAATTTTTTCAAATAAAAGTAATATAGATTTACAAACTATATAAGAAAATATTATATGTCATGATAATTTATAATTCAAACATTTAAAATATATGTGAAAAAATCACATCAAAGAAAAACTCTTTTTGATTATCTTCTTTTTTTTCTCAGACTGTTACAATTTTGAATAAAATTTAATCAAAATCAAGGAAGGATTTGGGTGACACAAGTGAAGGTTTTGAGTATGGCCTGCTTCCATAGTGTCACTGTTTAGTTACCTTGAGACTAATACTATTTGGGTTGGTTGAAGTTTGAATTGTTTATTCACTTTAATTTTCTTACTATTTCTTATAACACATAACTAAGTTAACTTACCTCTTAAAAGTCACACTTT
Source organism: Solanum stenotomum (assembly GCF_019186545.1). Taxonomy (NCBI): domain Eukaryota; kingdom Viridiplantae; phylum Streptophyta; class Magnoliopsida; order Solanales; family Solanaceae; genus Solanum; species Solanum stenotomum. The sequence continues at coordinate 1,278,421 of NC_064285.1, read as the reverse complement.
TTTGTGTTTTAAATTATTTATCGTGATTTCTTTAGAATTACTATCACAACTTTTTTTTGTTATTTTAAAATTTTAAGATAATTATATTAAATTATTATTTTTTTCGATTTTATCTGTAATGGTAAAATATTTTGGCCTAAATAGATACACTTCGAAGGACGACTGCCTCAATAATTGATATAGGTCCATGTCTTCTTTTCTTCTTCTTTTTTTTTTTTAAAGATTTTGCACATTTTAGTGTTCAAATGGAGTATATTTTTCTAGTTTTCTCTTAAATTATTAGAAAACAATAACTTGAAGGGAAAATGAGGAAGAAAAGAAAAGGCAAAATAGTACGTTACTTTATTTTCTTGATTTAATCCTTCGATATGTTAAATTTATTGATTTAACTAATATAAATCTGTATCATTTCCATTAATGAATCCACATAGAAACCTACAGATTAATGAGAGCTTAATATTCTATATGTTAAGTCATGACTATAATTATTTTTTTTGGTAACAAATGTAAATACTAATCATTAACAACCAAATCAATACACCTAAAGAGCATCTAACTCTACAGCTACCTTCGAGGAAGGGCTATTTGAGTTTAACATTCAACATATCTCTCATGACATATAATATTTTCACTTAACAGAGGAAATCTTGAAAAAAAAATCCTAATTTATGTAAATATAAAACACCTTCTTTTAATGTTAGAAAAGAAATTGTGATTGTTGAGGTGCCAAAACTTGGGAAGGAAGCAGCTGATTTGGTCTTTTGCACCACTAGTGGCGTGGATGTGCCTGGGGCGGATTACCAACTCACTAAGCTTCTTGGACTTGACCTATCAGTCAAGCGATTTATGATGTACCAACAAGGTTGTTCTACTGGGGGAACTATTCTCCGATTAGCTAAGGACTTAGCTGAGAATAACAAGGGTGCTCGAGTTCTTGTTGTTTGTTCAGAAATTAATTTGCTATGCTACCAAGTACCAAGTGAAACAGAGATTGACATTTTGATTGGGCAAGCCCTGTTCAGTGATGGGGCATCAGCTGTCATTGTTGGTTCAGATCCAATCAAGATGGTGGAGAGGCCTTTGTTTGAGCTAGTATTTGCAACACAAAATCTTCTTCCAGATAGTGGACATGCAATTATTGGTAACCTTAATGAGGTTGGGCTNAGACTTGTATTGACTTTTAGAAGCTCTTGTACTTATGACACTAAATCTTGGGATGGTATTTCAGTTTTCCGCAATTTACTTAAAAGACTTAGTATGTACTCCCTCCGTCCCTTTTTATATGTCATCCTTTTCTATAAATAGTTGGACCACAGTACTCGTCGTTTTATAAAATTTATGCATAAATTACAATATTTTGCCTATTATACCCTTAATAGAGTAGTTAATTAATCTTGAAAATGTAAATACTTTGACCAACCTAGAAAATCTACAAGTAATTAAATAAGGGTAGAAGAGTAAATTAAAGTTACATCATTTCTTAATGCAAATGCGAAGTAAAAAGGTGACATATAAAAAGGGACGGAGGGAGTAAGATATTTTGCTTGCTACTTACTTTTCCATATTTTAAGTGGAATTGGTTAACTTATTGGGTTGGCTTACCTATCGGTTGGGAACATAGGTGCCATCACGACTAGTGATTTTGGGTCGTGACATGTCTAAACTTGAGCGACTTGTGAAACTGTTTTCTATCAATTAGTGTTTAATTTCTATGTTTCGATTTATATGATTCATTTTTTTTTAGTCGGTTAAAAAAATGACACATTTCTATATTAAGTAACAATTTAACTTTATAATGTTCATTTTATCCTTTATGAAATGAATTATAGTCACCTAAATATCTATCACTTATTTTAAATCACTAGTTTTAAAAATCTTTCTTTCTTTCTTAAATTTTATGCCAAGTCAGATTAACTCATATGAAATAACAGAAGGAGTAACTCGTTTGCTTGTTTTGATGAGTACATTTTAATTCATGGAGACGGAGGGAGATACCCAAACCCAAAAAAAAGTTAGGATATAATGGCCCAAAATTAGTTTGGGAAAATCACTTACGTGTACACTTTTTTAAAAATATTTATGATATTTGTCAACATTATTCTTTTAATCATATATAACAATTTGGCTGAATGGCAATATTGCTAAAAGTTGCGAATGACAACACTTTTTGCTAAGTTTAAAGGGAAAAAATTGTTTTACGTAAGTATTGCTAAAAGTTGACAAAAATGGTAATAAATTAAAGGGAAACTTTCACATATATCCACTCAAAAATAGTTTAATTACTCTCCATAGCTATAGTTTAATAATTACAATTCATAGCTACATATGTATATGGAGGAGAGAGGCGAGCGAGACTGTGAGAGAGAGGAGAGAGGCGAGAGAGAGGGAGCAAAGAATGGGAGAAAGGTGAATTATATATATATATAGGTTAGATAATTGTATATTATACATATGCATTTGTATATATGGCGCACACATCAGTATAGCAAACACAATCCAACAGATGTCGACGTACACATCGCTGTTGATTATCTTGCATTAATTGATACATGATTATGGGGCCATGAAATGCTTTATTTTTTTTTATTTAAATATTTCAGCAAATCTTATATAAAGATTTCCTCTTTACACATTCAAAAAAGGAAAAAAAATATCAGCCAAATGTCTACAAAAGAAAAATATAAAAGAATTACACAATATGACGTGCAGGGTTCAAGTTATTCTTCCTACAGTCAGAGGCGTATCTAGAGGGGTTCCGTGGGTTCACGTGAACCCATGCTCTCCTCTCTAGATTATATATCATAGCGTTATATTTATAAAAAAAATTAATATAGAAGTGTGAATCCACACTAAAAGTAACATATAATAATACGATGAACAATGGGTGCACCGCTTTAAGCAAATATAAAAATTTAAATCTAATTATATCTATCTTATTTTTGTTACTATCTTATTTTTGTTACTAACACCCCTCCAAGTGGTTATCGGTAGCACTTTTGACATTTTAATCAATTTTTCTTTTATTTTTTTGCTTTAATCTTTCAAAATTTCAAATGTCTAACATTGAAAATTCCTAAAAAAAATTAGCACGGTATAATTTTTATATAATTAAATCAAATGTGTATATTAAAATTTAAAACTAGTAGTATTATATAGGGAAAATGCATAAGTACCCCCCCAGCCTATGCCCAAAATCCCTGAGACACACCTAACCTTTACTAAGGTCCNCCCCCCCCCCCCCCCCCCCGAACTTATTTTTTAATTAATTTTTTACCACTTTCGGCTTACGTAGAAATATAAACCAAATAGGTTGAAAACTTTGTTCAACACGCGCCAGGCCCCATTTTTTCAACTTTCTAAAAAGTAGCTTTTACACTTTCCAAAATTTCAAAAAGCTATCCTATTATTTATAATCTACTTTGTTAATATATTTTTAGTTAGTTTATAGATTTTAATGTTTATATATTTTATTTCAAATTTGGGCATGTAAAATTTTGTAAATATTATATATATAATTTTATTTTATTTATAGATAAAAAAATTTATTTATAATCTACTTTGTTAATATATTTTTAGTTAGTTTATAGTTTTCAATGTTTATATATTTTATTTCAAATTTGGGCTTGTAAAATTTTGTAAATATTATATATATAATTTTATTTTATTTATAGATAAAAAAATATTACTTATAATCTACTTTGTGAATATATTTTTAGTTAGTTTATAGCTTTCAATGTTTATATATTTTATTTCAAATTTGGGCTTGTAAAATTTTGTAAATATTATATATATAATTTTATTTTATTTATAGATAAAAAATATTATAACTTTGTTAATATATTTTTAGTTAGTTTATATATTTTATTTCAAATTTGGGTTTGTAAAATTTTGTAAATATTATATATATAATTTTATTTTATTTATAGATAGTTACACTTTTCCAACTTTATCATAATTGTAGGATACTTATAAGACTAGAAGGTACTCTCTAATAGGGCATATAATTATTTTGTTTGTTCAAACATGTTTTTATTTGTATGCAACCTCAATTTTTATATCAATTATGTAGAAACTTTAATAGTGAATAATTTCGATCATTATTATTAATAGAACATAAGAAGAATTATTACTCAAAATCTTTACGTTAATAAAAATATAAATTGTTGTAACTATTATTTATAGATGATTAAAAAAATAAAATTGGGAAGAAAATAGTAAGTAAAAATTACACGTTATATTAAATTATCTTTACATTAATAAAAAAAGAAATTGTTGTTAGTATTATTTGTAATATAATCAAAACAAAAATAACAATGGGAAGAAAATAATAAGTAAAGATTACACGTTGTATTAAAATAATAAGTATTTAAAATTATGATAAATTTTATAATAGTCATAACAGGAATTTACGCAATATTTACTATATTAGAATACTAGAAAAATTGATAAGTTCCTCGACATCTAATCATTGATTAAAATTTAAATTATTATTTTCTTCTGCGAAAGTTTAAGAGATTAAATTAATGTTTTAAAAAATAATATAACAAACTGATTAATTAATTATTATCAATGATTAATAAGAAAATGTATATAGCAAGTACATGTATTATTATTACATTATTTATATCCACTCTATATTAAATCATTTTTCTATTATAGTTTGACGCAAATTTCAGAATGTAAAGAATGTTTTGGATTCGAAAAATAAATATTCAAAATATACTAACATGTCATTTAATCTTATGATATTTTACATTTCATGTGAAAAAAAATTAAATATTTAATATGAAAAATATTAGTTTATTAATACAACATAAAAGAAATAAAGGACAATATATAAAAATATTTGAAGTATTTGATATTTTATTAAATTAAAATAATTTTAAATTAATATATAGCCGCGCAACGCGCGGGTACGTATACTAGTGAAGAACAATAATAAAGAAGAAGAAAATTGAGTTAATATTTATTTTTTCCAAGTTTATTTTAACACATGACAAATTTTTATTGGTCAGTGCCGTCTAAAAGCTGCACCCACGCGCTTAACATAGGTGAAATCACGGACTCAGCCACGTAGGTCGAAAAGTGGTAAACAATTAACTAAAAAATAAGTTCAGGGGGGTAATAGGACCTTAGTAAAGGTTAGGTGTGTCTCAGGGATTTTGGGCATAGGCTGGGGGGGTACTTATGCATTTTCCCTATTATATATGTTGGACCTATAATTTTTAAAGTTTAAAGGTTTAGTGTTAAGAACATAAAGGTTAAACCGATCAAATTTATATCTTAAATGCATCTTTTCGTAATAATGCAACCATCCTTACGAAATCCTGAATACGCCTCTGTACGAAATGTATTTCTGTTAGTGTAATATACCACAAATATAAATAAATTACAGTTGAAAATAAAATGAATAAAAATATATTTAGGCTGAGGTGTGGATATCTCGATCTCTTTAGGAGATTCAAGCCAACTGCGGCGTAATCTATACCGATCCAGCAGTATCACTCTTGACTTGTCCCCTCCAGGATACAATAGCCCAACCAGTGGCGGACTCAGGATTTTCGTTTAGGGGGTTCGAAAAATAAAAGTATAAACGTGTATATAAGCCAACAAAACAAAAATTTCAAGGAAGTAGTAGTATATAGTTTAAGTGGCAGAACCTTTGATCTTTTTTTTTTGGGTTTAAAATCACACTTTTAGCATGTTTTATAAAATAAAAAAAACTAAAATACGTGAAAAACGGAACTGAAACTAAAAAAAAAAAAACGCTAACGCAAGGATTCAAACCCTCGACGTGAAACTTAATTTCCAAGGAACCTGCCACTGGTCTATCTGTTTCTCCTTGTCATTGAGGGGGTTCAAAATATATATATATATATATATCCACATAAATACAGAAGATTACCTTATATATACAATGTAATATTTTGCCGAGGGGGTTCGGGTTAACCCCCTGGAACCCACGTGGGTCCGCCCCTGAGCTCAACAACGTCGTATAACTCCGAATTAGTTGAAGAGTTCAAAGCTCCACAAAAAGAACACCTTCTTCAACATATAATTACTCTATTTTAAATAGTGAATATAGTCGAAGACTTAGAATATTTTCTTTGTCTCAACTTTCTCTTTCACTACACTAACTCAATATACACACAATATAATAGTACTTATCATTTTTTTCCTTTATATTTTCTTGTACATCTCTTGTTGTCTCTTCTTATATACAACACAAAGGAAGACCAACTATTTATAGGTGATGATTTCTGTATGGATAATGGGTAGTAAATTGAGAAAATTTTGAATGACCCAAAGGAATTACATAAGTTACAAGGCATAAAGATAGAATAATAGGTGAAATGAAGAGTTGGTGGTTACTAACAACTAATGACCACTTTCTTACACAATTGATAAGAGTAAAGAGACACTGGACATTACATGATACATAATATAACACATGATATATTTTTATTACTATTAAAACATCACATTAACATATTTCATTATTAATTGCGAATAATATAGTAGTAGTTCATTACCAACAAATACAAAGACAACAATGATAGAGTACATTTCTCTAATCCTCCATTTATTTTAAACATTTTTGCAACCTAAATAGAAACACTACGGAGGACAAGTGCCTCAATAGTTAGGCCAGGCCCAAACCCAAAAAACACACCCCATTCAAGGCCTTCACCTGTAGTACCCAATCCTGCCTTGATAGAGGTTTTCCTCATCTCATCCAAAACAAACAAAACACAAGCACTAGCCATGTTCCCATAATCACTCAATACATTTCGTGAAGCCTTGAGTTTTTCAGGCTTTAGGCCCAACTTTAATTCAATTTGATCCAAAATGGCACGTCCACCTGGATGAGATACCCAAAAGATGGAATTCCAGTCAGAAATGTCAAGAGGTTGGAATACTTCCACAAGGATCCTCTCAATATTTTTTGAGATTAGCATCGGAGTATCCTTATGTAACTGGACTTTCAGCCAAGCCTCAGTTAGGTAACCAATAATTGCATGTTCGCTATTTGGGAGAAGAGTTTGAGCTGCGAATACAAGCTCAAACAAAGGTTTTTCCACATTCATGATTGGATCTGAACCAATAATAACAGCTGATGCCCCATCACTAAAGAGGGATTGCCCAACCAAAACTTCAACCTCAGTTTCATTTGGATTACGGAAGCAAACCAAATTGGCTAATTCTGAGCATACAACAAGAACTCGGGCAACTTTATTATTCTCAGCTAAGTCCTTAGCTAATCGAAGAGCAGTGCCACCACCAAAACAACCTTGTTGGTACATCATGAATCGTTTCACTGATGGTTCAAGTCCAAGAAGCTTAGTGAGTTGATAGTCGGCCCCAGGAATATCCACACCACTAGTGGTGCAAAATACCAAATGTGTAATTTTGGACTTAGACTGACCCCATTCATTGATGGCCTTTTCAGCTGCCTCCTTCCCAAGTTTTGGCACCTCAACAATCATGATTTCTTGCCTAATATTCAACGATGGAGCGTTGTATTCACAAATATTAGGATTTTTTTTCAAGATTTCTTCTGTTAAATAAAAATATCTCTTTTTAATCTTTGATCCGTCACCTACAACAATGTAATCAAAAATTGTAAACCATCATTAATATAAGTTAACTAAATCATAATTAGAGAATTTACTAAACACCACGTTAAAATACTATATTAATTTACATTGTAAATTATTTATTTTTGGGAAAATTGTATAAAATGGCGAACTATTAATTCAAATTAAATGTTACAACCACAGTTTGATTTAATTGTAACCCGTAGCAAACTGTTGTCATTCGCCTCTCTCCTTGAAATTCTCACTCGCCAATCTTGTTTCTCGCTCGCCTCTCTCACTTTTATACAAACACAAATGTATAAAATGTGTTTGTGTTTGTATAAAGTGAGAGAAAATTGTATATATACATATCTTTTCGTTCGCCTCTCTCCCTCAGAGAATCTCGCTCGCCACTCTCCCAGATCTCGTTCGCCACTCTCACTCGCCTCTCTCACTTTATACAAACAAAAATGTATACAATTGATTCTTTTGTATACGTATACCAATCTTCCTTTGCCCAGTTTTCTTTCGTCTTTCTCTCTTCCCCGCTTTATACAAACACAGATTATACAATTGATTCTTTTGTATACGTATACCGAAACAGATTATACAATTGATTTTTTTGTATATGTATACCGAAATATACATATTAATAGTCTTAGCAAACATAAAATTTATTATGAAGCGCAATTATACAAACTATAGCTATAACATACAAATATGATTTTTATATTTGTTAAACCTAAAATTTACTCTTTATTTTTCCGTCAAAGTGGCAAAAAAATAAATATAAACAAAACTAGTCAATTATTTCAAATCCCCTTATATATTTTTAACTTTTTTGTGAGACTTTACTATATATATATATATATATATATATATATAGATTATAGATAGTGATCATAGAGTTAGAGACATGCATGCATATGTACATATATCGATCCGTTCGTACATTAACATGTTTTAGCAGCTCTTTAATTTAAATTCACGTTACATATTTAAAACTACAAAATTAAAGGACATTTTAATATATATATATATATATATATATATATATATATATATAACAAATAGTAAAATGGAATGTGTACCACATATAAAAAGAAGAGTAATTAATTAACTTACACATTCGCTTAAACTTGTTCATAAGTTCAATTTTATGTTCACTGCCTGTGACACGGAAAAAATAATCAGGATAGATACTTTGATCATAACAATTAGAAGGATTGGCTGTTCCGATGGCCAACACGGTGGCGGGCCCCATGGCCCGTTGTGTCCGTCGGATCTCGTCAACTGTGACCATTTTCGCCGGAAAAAAAATAGTGATTTTATTTGCTAGGGTTTTTTTCCGATTCAAATTCTTGTAGTATTTAGAATGAATATATTTATTTTTTACTTTGCATATTTGTCTCTCTTTATATAGGCATTTTGGAATTATATAACATGGCCTTCATTAATTGTCCTTTCAAATATGAATCATTGAAATTATATAACATGGCCTTTTATTAGTTGTCCTTTCAAATATGAATCATTGTTGGCTCATTTATATCCATACATTTTGAAGACATCAACAAACAACAACATAACAGTGAAATCCCACTAAGTAAATATTATCTCTATCTCATAATAGTAAAGAGGTTTGTTTCAGATGAATCCTTGACTTATTTTTGAAGAGTGTTGTCAATCTTCTCATTTTATCCAAGGTGATGGATTACTTTCTCTCAATATAAAATAGATACACATGTTGCAAGAGAAGCAGTACCTCTAACGCCTATAACTACATCGAATTCAAAGTCAGCCTCAAATCATACTTGATTTTTGTTAGTAAGAAAAATATGTAAAAGTGATTCAAAATTCAATTTGAAAATAAGGATAAACCTCTTTATTTCTAAATACAATGTAAATTGATCGATAAACTTAGCTTCAAATTTTTATTTTTTATCTTAATTTCTTACTCACACCAAAACTCCAACAATTATAACTTAGAATAGAATCAATCATCACATGAAGAGAACATTGGTAGGTAAGTGTATAATTGTTCTTTTACATTTTTATCCAGCTCCATTGTACTCTTTTTAAAAGAAAATCTCTCGGTATCTAGTATCTGCATTGGAGTTCAATTAATTTAAATTTGCGCCAGATAATCCCCATCCGGAGATAGTGCTCCCTATCGAGAATTTTTCATACTCAAAACTCAAACCCGAGACCTCTAATGAGCTCTATTTTGTACGAAAAGAATAGTTATTATTTGAATAGAACCAATAACAATATATAGGGCAAAGCTAGCTATACAATTGTCCTTTTATAGTTTTGTCCAGCAACAACTCCCGATTAGGGAAAATTATATGAAATAGCAAACTATTAATTCAAATTAAATGTTATAACCATAGTTTCTTTTATTTGTAATTTGCAACAAACGTTTTATGTTTTTTGCCATCCCATTTGTATACCGAAATATACAAATAGACCGAATATACAAATGTAGGACCCATTTGTATACCGAAATATATAAATGTAGGACCCATTTGTATATCGAAATATACAAATAGACCCAAATACATATTTTTTATATATATGTATACAAAAATATACATATTAATAGCCATAACAAAAATTAAGTTTGCTATGAAGCGCAATTATACAAACTATAGTTCTATCATACAAATATAATTTTTATGTTTGCTCTAAATTAGGGAAAATTGTATGTATATCCCAACAATTTAATCATTGATATATTATTTGCACACACATCAGTATAGCAAACACAATCCAACAGATGTCGACGTACACATCGCTGTTTATTATCTTGCATTAATTGATACACGATTATGGGGCCATGAAATGCTTTATTTCTTTTATTTAAATATTTCAGCAAATCTTATATAAAGATTTCTTCTTTACACATTCAAAAAAGGAAAAAAAAATATCAGCCAAATACAATGTAAATTGATCGATAAACTTAGCTTCAAATTTTTATTTTTTATCTTAATTTCTTACTCACACCAAAACTCCAACAATTATAACTAAGAATAGAATCAATCATCACATGAAGAGAACATTGGTAGATAAGTGTATAATTGTTCTTTTACATTTTTATCCAGCTCGATTGTACTTTTTTTTAAAAGAAAATATCTCGGTGTCTAGTATATCTGTATTGGAGGTCAATTAATTCAAATTTGCGATAGATAAGGCCCCATCCGGAGATAGTGCTCCCTATTGAGAATATTTTCATACTCGAACCGGAGATAACCACAGTTTGATTTAATTGTAACCCGTAGCAAACTGTTGTCATTAGCCTCTCTCCCTGAAATTCTTGCTCACCAATCTTGTTTCTCGCTGGCTCCCTCGTCTCTCTCACTTTTATACAAACACAAATGTATAAAATGTGTTTGTGTTTGTATAAAGTGAGAGAAAATTGTATATATACATATCTTTTCGTTCGCCTCTCTCCCTAGAGAATCTCGCTCGCCACTCTCCCAGATCTCGTTCGCCACTCTCACTCGCCTCTCTCACTTTATACAAACACAAATGTATACAATTGATTCTTTTGTATACGTATACCGATCTTCCTCTGCCCAGTTTTCTTTCTTCTTTCTCTCTTCCCCACTTTATACAAACACATATTATACAATTGATTTTTTTTGTATATGTATACCGAAATATACATATTAATAGTCTTAGAAAACATAAAATTTATTATGAAGCACAATTATACAAACTATAGCTATAACATACAAATATGATTTTTATATTTGCTAAACCTAAAACTTACTCTTTATTTTTCCGTCAAAGTGGCAAAAAAATAAATATATACAAAACTAGTCAATTATTTCAAATCCCCTTATACATTTTTAACTTTTTTGTGAGACTTTACTAAATATATATATATATATATATATATATATATAGATTATAGATAGTGATCATAGAGCTAGAGACATGCATGCATATGTACATATATCGATCCGTTCGTACATTAACATTTTTTAGCAGCTCTTTAATTTAAATTCACGTTACATATTTAAAACTACAAAATTAAAGGACATTTTAATATATATATATATATATATATATATATATATATATATAACAAATAGTAAAATGGAATGTGTACCACATATAAAAAGAAGAGTAATTAATTAACTTACACATTCGCTTAAACTTGTTCATAAGTTCAATTTTATGTTCACTGCCTGTGACACGGAAAAAATAATCAGGATAGATACTTTGATCATAACAATTAGAAGGATTGGCTGTTCCGATGGCCAACACGGTGGCGGGCCCCATGGCCCGTTGTGTCCGTCGGATCTCGTCAACTGTGACCATTTTCGCCGGAAAAAAAATAGTGATTTTATTTGCTAGGGTTTTTTTCCGATTCAAATTCTTGTAGTATTTAGAATGAATATATTTATTTTTTACTTTGCATATTTGTCTCTCTTTATATAGGCATTTTGGAATTATATAACATGGCCTTCATTAATTGTCCTTTCAAATATGAATCATTGAAATTATATAACATGGCCTTTTATTAGTTGTCCTTTCAAATATGAATCATTGTTGGCTCATTTATATCCATACATTTTGAAGACATCAACAAACAACAACATAACAGTGAAATCCCACTAAGTGAATATTATCTCTATCTCATAATAGTAAAGAGGTTTGTTTCAGATGAATCCTCGACTTATTTTTGAAGAGTGTTGTCAATCTTCTCATTTTATCCAAGGTGATGGATTACTTTCTCTCAATATAAAATAGATACACATGTTGCAAGAGTAGCAGTACCTCTAACGCCTATAACTACATCGAATTCAAAGTCAGCCTCAAATCATACTTGATTTTTGTTAGTAAGAAAAATATGTAAAAGTGATTCAAAATTCAATTTGAAAATAAGGATAAACCTCTTTATTTCTAAATACAATGTAAATTGATCGATAAACTTAGCTTCAAATTTTTATTTTTTATCTTAATTTCTTACTCGCACCAAATCTCCAACAATTATAACTTAGAATAGAATCAATCATCACATGAAGAGAACATTGGTAGGTAAGTGTATAATTGTTCTTTTACATTTTTGTCCAGCTCTATTGTACTCTTTTTAAAAGAAAATCTCTCGGTATCTAGTATCTGCATTGGAGTTCAATTAATTTAAATTTGCGCTAGATACAAATAGACCGAATATACAAATGTAGGACCCATTTGTATACCGAAATATATAAATGTAGGACCCATTTGTATATCGAAATTGTAACACCCCAGAAAAATGTTCGAATTAAGACTTGAACCATCCTTCGTTGTGAGTAGGATTTTTCCGAGGAATTAAAATTTCTTAAGTGTTAAGTTCACTAGATGTAGCACCTTGAGTTCGAAAAAGAACTAAATTGGAAATAGCAAAATCTGAAATTTTGCAAGTTATGTTTAAGTATGAGTTTTGGGTCGACTTCAAACAACCATAAATCCTAGCTCAGGATGAGTTAGGTGTACTACAAGATACCGTAGCGAAGATCTTTGAATTATCTTTCCAACGCCGCTGAGTTTGCTAAGTTTCGAGGTCGGATGAGCGAGATATGTCCTTTTGAATATAGACTGACCAGTTAAGGAAGGTTAGCCGAAAATAGAAAGGGGTATTTTGGTCTTTTCCTTACCCAATCAGATTTAATTCGTTTTTAGTAATATTTTAGGGGTCTAATCTGATTAGGTTCAGTTTTATAATTCTAAAACACAGCTAGGGTTTTAGTTGAGAGTTCAAGAAGAAGAGAAAAGAGAAAGGATGAAAGCGTTCGTTGAGATTCTTGCATCTTGTTGCAGATTTTCGCCATGGGTTTAATCCCTAAGAGGTATGTAAGCTTCCATAGTGTTGGGTTCTTTCACCCACACACCAATCATGATTTATTCAGCGTAATTTCGTTCTTGAAATTTATGGATTTAAGTTCTTGATGAGTTCTTGATAAGTGTTCTTGAAGTTTATTAAGTTTTGAAGTACGATTCTGCTTAGGTCAACTTTAAACGACCATATCTCTTAGAATATTAAGAGTTACGTGAGCCATAACCTATCCAATTAAAGGTAATTGAATCTACTTTCCAACCCCACCAATTTCACGTCAATCCAATATCTGAGTAAAAAGTTATGACTATTTTAGTAACTTATACAGCGCTGTTACGAATTAGCCGACGGGAAAATATTGAAAATAATCGGTTTTTGTCTTTTTACCTCCAAGAAAACCATCAACGAATTTGTTGACTAATAAAAAGCTCAAAACAATCAGATTTTCATCTTCACTCATGAAAATCATAATTTTTGGCTATAGAGATTTTAAGAAACTAACTCGAGAATCTCAAGAAAGGTCTTGATTGTTTACCTTCAAGCTAGGGTTTCAAGGCTTCTAATCAAGTTCTTTTTTCAAGATTCTTAAAGATTTTTCAAGATTCTTCAAGAATCTTGTTCTTCTAGGTATGTAAGGCTATCATAGTGTTGGACTAGTTCGTCCTCACACCCTACATCTACTTTCAGATCAGTAAAAGAGTAATCTAGGAAACTTTCCCTAGATTTGAGTATTCTTGAGATAAGTTGATTTTGAGTTCTTGAATTCACGTTTCTTTTAAAAGTTATATTCCTAATTATCGAATAGCTATATTGTTATTGAGATCCTTCATATCATGAATCATAACTCTTGAATTCATAATTCAAATTCAAGAGAGAGTTAAGAGTAGAGTTCAAGGAAGCCTTTGAGTTCAATTGTGAATCCTTTGAGATCAACTATCGATTTGAACTAAGTTTTGAGGAAGTAAGTCAGAGAATGAGAAGAGTCACATACATGAGTTTCATAATGTTATGTAGACCTACGAGTCAAGTCGTTCATGCCCATAAATTCCGCATGAACTCCAGAAGTTGAGTATCTTTGAGAGGAGTAGTATCTTCAAGTTCTAAGTCTTGAGTATTGAGTTCCTAATACCCTTTGAGATTATATTTCTAAGCATGGGACTATTACATGTTACCCATAAAGTCTTTGAGTTGAATTGTTCATGCCCATAATTCCGCATGAATCCTATAAGTCGAGCAGTCTTGAGAAGAGAAGTATCTTTGAGTCCTTGAGTTGAGTCGTTCATGGTCATAATTCCGCATGAACCCTCTGAGTTGAGCATTCTTGAAATGAGTAGTATTATTGAAGTTCTTGAGTTCTAAGTATTTGAGTTCTATCTGTGGTTATTGAAAACCTTGCATTGAGTCGTTCATGTCCATCATTCGACACGAACTACATTTTAAGAAGTCTTTTACAAACGTTTTAACTTTGTTTTAATACTTAAGTTTTGAGTTCAGTAAAGAGTAAATAGTAAAGTTTGAAGTCCTTTTCTTCAAAAGTATATGGGGACTAAGTATTCCCAAAGAGTTTATAAATGTTTTCACATTTAAATAAAAACGGAAACTGAGATTTCCAAAGGGCCTTCGGGCTAGTTTTCAGAAAAGAGTAATAGCTTTCTAAATGAAGCAAGTACGGAAATTGAGATTTCCAAGATAGCCTTTGAGCAATTATCTCAAATCAGCAGAAAGAAGTATGTTTTTAAAACATAAGAGCAAGTATATTTTTGGGAGTAGTATTGAGCACCGATATGGGGGAGAGTTCACACAACTCACAGCCCCCAAAACCATGTAGCCATCATGGGTAGAAAAGGGTCATACTTTTTAGATGAACCCTTTTCACATAGACTAGTGGATCCATTAGTAGTTCAGGTCCTATACCTTTGGCTGGGTATAGGATGCGCTGGCAGCGTGAGGTAGATCGCTGTATCATCACTATAGCTCTTATGTGATGTAATGACCCGAAAGGTCATTTTGGTAATTTTTCATGGAAATGACTATTTTGCCCTTTCGGTAGTTGCCCCGAGTCCCATGTTTTGTGGTTGTAAAGTTAGTTTGAGGAAAAGTTGGTAAAAAGTTGAGTTTTTGAGAAGTTGAGTTTTTATGAGTTAAAGTTGGTTAAAAAGTGCTTTTTCGAGTTATTTGGAGTTTCGGGACTCGGATCTGATTTCCGTCGATTTCGGCAGTTTTATAATGTCGAAACGGGTCTGTGTGAAGTTACGGAGTTGAATTTGGAGTTGAAACGAAGAATTGAGGTCCTAAGTTGCTAAAGTTGTGAAATTGTGATAAAGAGTTGACTTTGGTCAACATATGAGG